>NW_027644406.1:0-56447 GCF_032717465.1 Coenobita brevimanus
GGTCGGTGAACGGCAGCCATGAGAACATCTCTTGGTTCTGTTGATGAAAAACAATCTGTTCGTTAATTAAAACTCAGTATTTTCTAATTTTTACTTTGTGTTCTTGTGCGGTTGCAACCACTAGGGTCAACAAGGTCAGTTATTTATGAAGATGTTGAATAATAATGTAAAAAGCTTGAACGACTGCGACCATTTCACTGGGTTTCAAAATCTCCTTATTTATACAGTCTCGATACTTACTAATGAATCAGTATTTATGTTGAAGCAACTGTATACGGATAATAATCGTTACCTGACCTGAAGACTGGCAAGTGTATCGTCCACAGCCTTGCAACGAGAGAAGTGGTTCCGTGAGAGAGCCCTGTGAAGGTGGGGAAGGGGTCTGGAGTTGGAGGAAAGAGATGCGAGTGAATACGAGCAGCTTTGTTTTCTGGACCAGCAGGAGGGTGGCTCTTGAAGGAGGGGACTGCAGTGAAGGCAGTGAGGAAGGCTGGGTCATCGCTCACCATCACCATCGTCACGCACCAGCCAACGCATCACCAAGCTAATGGTGCCAACATTGAATAATATCAAGGAAACTAATTATGGCCAACATAAGTTATATCCCACCAGAGCTAATGGTGCTGACATAAAAAGTATCACGAACTTTACTGTGCCAACACGAACAATATCACAAAACTAATCGTGCCAACATAAATATCAGGAACCTAATGCCAACAAGAATTTTATCCCGAAAGTAATGGTGCCAACATGGATAATCGTCTGACAACGAAGGCGACCCTTATGCTCCCTATGACTAGGATTTGCACCCATCGAATATTCTGCACAATCCTGGCTTTTGGTTAAGTCACTGGTGTGTCCTTGCCCTAAGTTCTCGTCGGTGGTCCAGGAACCGAAACAGGGATCTCCTCGGTTGTGGGCCAAGCATACTTCCGATTATACAATGCTAACTTCCGTAGGAATACATAATGAACTAAACTGTTTTAAGTCTGCTTCCTTCAGCGTGATGACGTATGTGTGTTTCATGTCGGCTGCAGCAGACCATTGGGAACAGGAAGACGTCTACGGGAATAATATTAATCAGTCATGCGTTTTCATGTGTGGGAATATCTTTTAAAGATCTTTGAATTATTATCTCCAGAGTCCATATTCTCCTTTACCTTTAATCTTTCATGCCGTGACCACATACTTTTCAAGCTGTGGCTTGTAGTCTGTGAGAGATGTTCGTATCTTCATGTGATGGTGTTTTGTTTACTAGTTTTCACCTCAAGCACTCTGATTCCTCAAGAAGCATGTAAGTCTTCTAGATCCTGAAGGAGAATACATAATGATAAATATTTCCTATTCTACACAATTTTACCAACAATAAAGATGACTAAAACAACAGATTCAACATATTGACTGCAAGCATCACAGTTCTGATTGACTCTGGGCAGACTTTTGACTCTATGTAGTGTCACTCAACATCTACAAAAGTTGTAAAACCGAAAATGTGAATTACCTGTATCGTAATGGTAAAGTAAGAACTGACTTAATGTTTAGCTTTTAATTCAGTCAGCCAATTCTGTTGAAGCTCTGGCCTGTTTGTACCTGTACTGTTGTACATACTTACCTGTGTCATGATCAGGAGATCTCTGCATGGAGAGCCATCTATCAGCAGAAGGACAGAAAAGTGAGAACGCCGCTCCATGGCCAACATGTCGTCCAGTGCTAGGTGGCTCACTATTGGTGTTTTGGTCGTAATCTGACAAATACGAGGGTGAATAAAAGCAAACCTGAACAGTACCATTTTGAGCACCGGTACTAAAGTGTCGTCTGGCACTGTGCACCAAAATCAGCTCCTCATCTACCTGTGTCTTTTCTCTGCAGCTTAAAACTGTTTGACTGTAGCCAAAATTTAATACGAAAAGTAACCAGCAAAAAGCTCGGAGAGAATCATGATCAGTGAATCAACAATTCTAATTGGCCAGGTTAAGCTGGATGGTTTATTTTAGTTTTATGTTTACAATTAAGTGTAAAAACTTTAACTACAAGTAGCTGTGTAGTTATGGGTAAGTAAACCTTCAAAAGATTATAGTTGACGGGAGCTGCATTGGCTTGGAAACATCCAGTAGCGCATAATTAGTCTGGATTCTGTGCCTACTTTTTTGTTGTCGCAGAAAGCAAGATACGGAAATAATTAATATCAGTCAGTATAACTTGATGATATTTGGTGATGCACATTTCACAGCCTAAATCCAAATGAAACTTTTTTTTTTTTAAAACCTAGCTGTTACTTTTTACTGTAATTTACGTGCCTGTGATGTGATGTAGGCGGGCTTGCACCAGGGGATAGGTGAAATCTACAGGGAGAAGCCACAGTCTCCCAGCAGTAACCAATATCATACCACCACCACCGAAACACACCAGGACCACCACTGCTCATCGGTGCGACCACGCAACGTCATGACAACCACCGCGCACCTCCGTACCATCACACGTCACGACCACCACCGCACACCGTATCACCACACGTCACGACGACTGATACTTTATTTATTTTTCTTATGCAAGAAAGAAGGAACAAAAGGCCAGGAGCCTGCAATCCGTTCCATCCAAGAAAAACAAAAACAATACAAAAAAGAGCCAAATTCAAGATTCGTTCATTTCGAGATGCCTGGACACACTGCATTTGAAAGACTGGAGATCAAAAGAAGTAGGAAATACAGACAGAGGGACACAGTTCCAGAGTTGCCCAGTTGCATAAATGAAGGACTGGGAGTAGCGATTAACTCTTGCATTAGGGGTGAGAGTTTGTTGCTAGACGGGTACGTCCATCGTAGACGTGGAGAGATGCAAGCAGATAGTTCAGAGGAGCAGTGACCATGGATGTAAAGATCGAAAAGAGACAAAGATGCAACAGTGCGGCGAAGAGACAGAGGTTGAAGGGAGCCAGTAAGAGGAGGAGAGTTGATAAGACGAAAAGCCTTTGACTCCACCCTATTGAGAAGAGCTGTATGTGGGGAGCCTCTCCATACATGAGAGTTGCACTCTTAACGGGGGCGAATAAAACCTGAGTATAAAGTCAACAACTGTGCAGGGTTAAAGAAGGTACGGAGTCGGGTTAGCACACCTAATCTCTTGGAAGCAGAGTTTACAAGAGATGCAATATGATCTTTCCAAGATAAATCCCGAGTGAATAAAACCCAAAGCAAGTTCAAAGATGCTGCAGGATTGACCTAGATATTATTTAACATGTGGAAAATTGTGTCGGGTTGATATGTGTAAAAACTGAGTTTTTGATGCATTAAAAACAAGATTATTTTTACCCCAGTCAGAGATACGAGCCAAGTCAGACATGAGGTGTGCCATACCCTCATCCCTTGTTTGTTGAAGAAACTGCTGAGATGGACGGGGAACCGAATGGAATGATGAAGGGTGGAATCATAAGCATACAAGTGGATAGGATTGGATGTACAGCTTAAAAGGTCATTGATGGATAAAAGGAAGAGAGTTGGTGATAGGACAAAGCCCTGAGGAACACCATTGTTGATAGATCTAGGAGAAGAACGATGGCCGTCTACAACAGCGGCTATAGAACGACCAGGAAGGAAGCTATAGATGAAGGCACAAATAGAAGGATAGAAAACGTAAGAGGGTAGTTTGGAAATTAAAGATTTATGCCTGACTCGATCGAAAGCCTTTGAGATGTCAAGTGCAATGGCAAAGCTTTAGCCACAGTCCCGAAAGGAGGATGACGAAGAGTCTGAAAGGTAGGTGAGATCGTCAGTGGAGCGCCCATGACAGAACCCATACTGACGATCAGAAAGGAGGTTGTGATAGGAAAGATGCTTTAAATTTTTTCTGTTAAGAATTGACTCAAAAACTTTGAGACACAAGATGTTGAAGCAATTGGATGATAGGTAGAGGGTTGGGAATGGTCACCCCTCTTTGGGACTGGCTGAATGAGAGCAAACTTTCAGCAAGAAGGAAAGCTACAAGTTGACAGAAAAAGGCGAAAGATATTACCTAGGCAGGGTGTAAGCACTGAAAGCACAATTCGATTTAACAGGAGGGACTCCATCATTCCTATATGCCTTGTTAGTATTGAGGCCAGTAATGTCGGAAAGCACATCAACTAAAGAAATTTTATTATCAGCTATGAGGAAGTCTGAGGGGGAAGTGATGGAGGAACAGCACCAGAATCGTCTAAGGTGGAATTGGAGGAAGAAAGTCTGAGTGAAGAGATCTGCTTTGTCAGTAGAAGAAATAACTACAGAGCCATCAAGATAAAAAAGAAGAGGGAAGGATGAGTAAGTAAAGTTGTTAGAAAGGTTTTTGGCAGGTCCCAGAAGGAGCGGGAAGAATTCGAGTTGGAGAGTTGAGAGCATTTAGTATGGATGAAATTATTTTTGGCAGAGCGAAGAACAGACTTAGCATGATTCCGGGCTGAAACATAAACAAGACGTGATTCAAGGGTGGCTTGGCCCCAGTACCTTTTATACGACCCTCTCCTTGTTGCGGACAGCATTAGAACAAGCGTGGTCAAACCACTGGCTTTCTTGCATTAGTCAGAGGGATATGAGTAGGCAATGTAATGCTTCCCATGCCCGAGAGAATCAACCTCCTGTATCGCGCCAAACACACTCAGATGGCTCCCGGCCATGGAAGCAATAAGCATTCCATGGAAAATCAAAGTACTGCCCTGAAGGCCTCCCAATCTGCAGCTCCAAATTACCTGAGACAACGTTTCTTTATGAGGTCCGCAGGCCGGCTGACCAGTATTGCACGCATCCACCGCCACAATTCGCTCTTATTTTTAGAACAAACATCCACCAGCACCTCTGGAGCCTGATCCGCGCATTTACACAGTATTTCTACTCCCTTTCATAAATCAGGCATATGTTTTGTCGGAAGAATATCAGATAACGATTGAAACTCTTCTTTCCTTGTCCTTACTTCTAAAAAGAAATAGATAAGCTTAGTTTTGCACTCATGGTTTAATATTTTTCCAGAAAGAACAGAAGGCAGGGAAAATTTTTTATCCTATGCAGGAAAAGCAAACCCCAGTGAAGAAGTGTAGTTGATCGCAGAGATCTGTGAGATCAAGATCCTGATAACAAACTAGGAAGCTAAATCAATGCGTGGTTTATGCGAGTTCATTTCTCCTCTTCTCAGAATTGATATGCATTTTACTTACAATGAGGAAGGTTACTAAGACCTAATGAGAGAAGGCAGTGTTTGGAAACTCCCTGTACTATTGTTTGCAGATGATAATGTGTTATTTAAGTGAAGACGAAGGGGAGCTGCATGGCTTGGCGGATGAGTTTGAGTGAGTGTGTAAGAAACGGGAATCACAAAGATTAATTTAGAGAGGAGTAAAGTTATGGTCTTCATTGAGAACGTACAGTGAGTTTGGATGAGGAGGAAACGGAAAAAGTGAGTGTGTTTAAGTACCTGTGATGAATAAGGATGGAAGTTTGGAGGGTGAAGTGCTTGAAAGCGTACAACAAGAAAAGAAAGGTTGCTGGTTCTTTGAATGCAGTGATGAGAAAGCGGGAAGTGAGCATGGAAGTGAAAGAGTTACTTGCAGCTAACAGTACCCTGTGACCAGCATCTCTTAAAGAAGAGAGTGATAAATGGAACTTGTCGGAGGGCCAGAAGTCGAGAATGAGAGCAGTGGAAATGAGTTATTTGAGAGGAGCCTGTGGAGTCACATGGAGAGACAGACTGACAAATGAGGATGTGAAGGAGCGTTGTGGTGTGGATGTGGATGTGATAGGAAGCATTAGATGAAACACACTGATGTGGCTTGGACATGTGGATAGGATGGAGAGTGAGAGACTGACGAGGAGAGTGTACCGTATATGAGTGAGGTGGAGGGGAGGAAGGGATGGGAAGGCCAAGGATGGGATGGAGGGATGGAGTGGAGAGGTATATAAGAGAGGGAGGTGTGTGCTGCGAGCACGGCAGTGAAATGATGGGGGACAGGGCGACATGGAGGCGATTTATTTGTGGCCACCCTTTACGGGATTAGGGCATCTGGCAATATATATATATATATATATATATATATATATATACACTATATATACTTATATGTATGTGTGTGAGTGTTTGTGTGTGTGTGTGTGTGTGTGTGTGTGTGTGTGTGTGTGTGTGTGTGTGTGTGTGTGTGTGTGTGTGTGTGTGTATCTAAAACCACAAAATTGTCATACGAAAGTCAGACTTCCCTCATCTTCCAAGCATTGTTACTACACATACGTCAAGGTGTCTGATAAGCTTCATGATAGTGATATTGGAAGGAAAATAGATTTCATTCAATATTGCATTTTTATATAAATATGATTTTCATCGCACATTAATATATAGTATATACCCTACTGCATATTGCTCCCATATCATAACGTAACAAAAATACTTTGCTTACGAATATGTTTTTATTCCGTTAAGTGCTTTCTTAACGTCAAATCATTTTCGTCTGGGAAACCTTTTAAATATGAAGCAGGTGAGAAAGCCTGGTTTAGCATTCCAGTCAAGTAAAAAAAAAAAAAAAAGGTAATTTATCACCATACGAAAAAGCAGAAGCAAGTCTGAAGACCGTAATACCAATTTTCCGAGGAGGAAAAAAACAAGTACAAGAAAGTTTGGTATGACACATGCAACCAGATTGTTCATGCTTTCCTAACCTAGGACAACATACATTGTCGTTCTCAAAGCGATGAACAACATCTTTTCAATATGAAATAAGGCAAATGTCAGTTGAAAGTACAGCCTTATGCCTTGTACTTATCCAAATACGTTGTGTCTCGAGAATCTCAAGGTAATGGTGGCTTTGGGATGTAAATGCTCGCTTAACTTGAGAGCTCATTTCGTTGAGAGCACAAATCTGATCTCACGTCTCTTGCCTCACTTCAGTCAACTGACTTGCTGTGCTCAGCTTTGGGTAACAAAAACAATATTTTGCACAGACATCACACTTATTCTGCTTTTGCCCGGTTTATAAGAGAGACGCAGATGAATTTACATGAAAGGGAACTTTATCTTTTCCTTGGCTCTTGTTAGTTTTTCTCTACGAAAAACGAAACTATGGCACGTGTTGTGTTGGCAACTTATAATCTTGATACATAGGACGAATTTACTCGACTGTCATATATCAAGAGCCTCACTGGGTAGCATCTGTTTGGTTTGGCGGGGAATGTTTGACAACTGATAAAGTCTATTAAAGTTACTCTGCAATGGAATTATAGACCACATCAATTTTACAATTACGTGAACCTCAGAAGCTTCTTTACAGATCTGGGTATTTAGTATATCCCGAGTCATAATGAAAGATTGTTTGCATTGCTCTGAGATTTATTTTTGATAAACATAACTCATCATGGTACAATGCTATGGGATGGAACGCTTTGATACGGCTGTATATTGCTTTGTAGTGTTTCCCTTTCCCAGGTCGTCCAGTGCAATGCCTATTCTCAACGTGTCCCCTCCTGCTTCCACCGCCTGAGCCACCTGCAGACAATGGTGATGCTTGACCCGGTTCCCCTAGCTATCGCACGAGTTGACTGGCCCCCATCCACATCCAGAGGAAGTTGCTCCGTTCTACCAGGGATGTTGGACGTGAGGGCCGTTATGTTTTCTAAGTTCTGTCTAAGAGAGATTTATTCAACATCTGAATTAAATAGAACTTTGTCCTTCCAGTTAGTTTGCATCACGTGCAGGACGTACGATTCACTTCTGTTAAGTCCTTCGCAAACGGGACATTACTCTCACTGCACTTCTTTTGCTATTGGATTATTTTTATTAACTACGAGATTATTTGTAAACTGGTAGAAGGCTATTTATGAAACTCATTCAATTCGAAAAACCTCTTCTGAGTTAAATACCTTCTGAATGGAGGGACAATATATAAGTCTTGAACTCTCTTTGGATATTGGGATGCAAATTTGAATACTGGTAGTGAATTTTGGGTACTGAGCGGCAAGAGGCGAGTAAGATCTTTCATGCACAGGAATTGTTCGGCTTAATTTTTTGAATCCATAACATATTTGCTGTAATGGGGTCGCATCCATAAAAAAAAAAAAAAAAGAAGAAAGCCTGCCATATAGATCGTAACTCGAAGCCTGCCTAGGATGGTTGTGCTTAGATCTTCTTTGGTTCTGTGCTTCAAATCCCGAAAAAGACACACGAAGCATCTCTCAGTAACCTCTCCACCCCATGAATATTGTGGGAATTTGTAGCAAGTCAATGAAGAATGAGCATAAAACAGCAATAGAGTTACAAACAACAAGGATTGATCGAAACTGATCAAGAAACAACAGTAACAAGTCCTTGTACAAGTCTTCCAAGCAATGAAAACAATTATCTAAGCATTTACAAAAAAAATTTAGCAAAGGAAACAAACCGCAAAGCAAAAAGAAGGAAATCTCTGAGCAAGAGAAACAAACCTCAAAGCAACAGAATCAAATCTTTAAGCACCAGAAATTAACCTCTAAGTAACGGAAACAAACCCCTAAGGAACAGGAAACAAATATAAGCAACAGAAATAAACCTCAGATCACCAGAAAGAAAACTCTAAGCAACAGAAACAAATATCCTAGCAACAGAAACAAATGTCTAAACAAGGGACAGGTTGGTACAGTCATTGACCATAAGTAATCACTCTCAACGCCCGGTACCCCGTGCCTCAAACTGGCTCCTTTATGCGCGGCAAGTCACACTACAGTAAGAGGGGCGGAGAGAGAGGGGCTTGAGAGAAAGGGGAAGGTGGGTGGGGGGACGAGTGGTGGTGGGGGGAGGTGGAGTGAGGGAGGGTGGGGATGGAAGAATTGGGAGGGAGAATGAAAATGCGAAATTGGTCACATTATTTGTTTATTTTCTTTTCCTCTGGGTATGATATATGGTTAATATATATGTTTGATAATGCTGCATTACATCTTGTATAGCGGAGTCAGATAACAAGCTTGCAGTGGAGATATCAAGGGCTGGCTCGTGACAGAAATATACTAACATGGCGAATCAAATATTAATGAAGAACCAGATATATGTGATTATCCGTGTGTTTTGACTTCAGTTACAGAATGGACCCTGGATGGCTTTGACTTCCGTAATGTTTGCGTAAGAAAGGTCCTCTACTATTACATGTGGTTAATATTTGGAACTAAATATAATATGCAACCTCTGACATGGTTGTGTCTACAGTAAATACGATCATCGTCTCAGTATACACTCCCCCTCTTCAGTCACCATCATGTAAACTATTTTATGGCATGTCTATATGAAAAAGGTTGTTTAAAATAATTGTGCGTGAAAAGGTAAATAAATATGATGTTTGTGCACATGGGGAGATATAATAACGAAGTCTCTCATTATCTGTTAGAATGAAAATAAAACATAATCCTGCCCAAACTCCAAAAAATATATCTGTGTCAATGGTTACCGACACTGGTAACGCCAAAGCAACCAGGAAAGCCTTAGTAAGTAGTCTAGTGACCTCCTGCCTCAATAACCTCTTGCAGTCTTCGCGACACCGAGAAAACAATGTTCTTCATGGTTTGCTGGTTTCTTCTGAACAGCTTCCCTCGTCCTTGGTGTGCTGGAGGAGGCGGGCCCGTGTCCTCTCAATCTCTGGCTCCCACGCATTGACAATCTAGGCCCACACAGTTTCGATGGGATTGAGACCAGGAAGATCGAACCGGCCAAGGTGAGCTCAGTCTGTTCACTCCTCTCCTCAGACAATTGCATGACCCCTCTGACATTGTGGATAGGACAGTTATCCCCTAGTATTGAAAGGGAAAGTAAGCGTGGATTAGACAAACAAATTTAAGTAAGTGCATATTAAGAAAATATTAAATCTAGTTTTACCAGTTTCACATCTGTGAAGATGGGGATCATCTCTAACATATATCTCTCAAATACCTGCATAGAAAACAATTTTCTCTGGATAAGGGAGATATATAGCCCGGACAGTTGGAAGGCACTTAACCTCTTCCAGTATTTCTAAATAAACCTCAGAGTTAAACCTCCTCCCAATGTCAGTCATCTCTCGCCCAGGCAGTTGAGATTCACCCAACCCCAGATATTTACTGTTGTCCTTCCACTTCTTTCGTCGGTATATATATTTTTGTGCTCATAACGAGTGTTGTTTGGGCGCCAGCAGTGGAGGGCTCCCTGATTTAGTGGATGAAAATGTCTTTTCTTAGTTGAAGATAATACGGGGCCAAAAATCTAAAGTCTTTCACTACATAGTTTTGTGCTGAAACTTGACCTCTCCCTCATATGCCTCTGTTCCAGATTTCCTTTGAAGTGGCTGGAACTTACGATGGTGAACATACCGCATCTGTGTAGGCGAGCGCCTGACCCTCCTGGCAGACACGTCCAGGGGGGAGCTGTTCCCTCACAGCCACAGAGTTGGTGAAGGGGTTACGCTCGATGTTTGCCCGAGGATACTGAAGCGTTGTCCTCTTAGCATCATCCCAGTCTTGGTCTTCCTGGTCTAAAGTATGATGATAAATTAGAAAATAATAACTGAATAAGTAAGAATATTAAGTAAAAAGATATGTCAAATAATTAAGGAAACAGTAAAATACACAAATAGAGAAGAAAAATATATTTCATAAAACATAAAGTTTTAGTTAAATTGGAAGATAAGCACAGTAGATAACAAAAACAAATGCACAAAGACATAGTCGTATAAATGAACCAATAATAACAACAAAAACAAACAAAATATATATGTAAATAAACAGCTGCAGGAGAGATAAACAAAGAATAACAATATACTGTGTACAGTAAGTCTGATTCAGTATGTCAAAAAACAACGATATAATTTCGTGATATCTTACCGTCGCCGGTCTTCCAAATTGCTAGAATACTTCCCAGCGGGTTATCCAGCGCTTAACTGTTTGCCTGGTCAACCCGAGGTCTCTCACAATGTCGGCAATGCTGTATTGACCTCATGCATACCAATAATGCGGCCCGCACTCGTTGCACCGCGCAGTGTTGTCTGGACTCCATGCTGGTATAGGTTTGCGCTGGCGATCAAGCGACCCCAACCCTCTGTCATCACCTTGCAACGATATTTTCCTCAGACAGATAACAGCTACTTATACAAATTGGTAGACAAGGCAACAGTGTGTTGTGCTGGAAACGTCATCCGCACTAATGTTTGATCTGTTACGTCAGTATATTTCTCCTCACGAACCAGCCCTTGATATCACCACTCTAAACTTGTTATCTGCCGCCATATACAAGGTGTAATGCAGTATTATCCACCATATATTAACTCGCATCATGCTCTGACTGAGAGACGTAAACAATATGACTACCACCTCGCATTTCATTCTCCCTCCTCTACCTACCATCCCATCCCTCCCTCACTCCACTCTAGTACCATCATGAAGGAACCAACCGGAGACATGGGGTACGGGACGATAGGTGATTATTTATGGCCACGACTGTACTTAGAGACAGGTAAGCTGGCACGATCGGGCTGCTTTATCACACACTCTCAGACTCTGTCTTACAGGTTATAAAGGAAAAATGATCCATGGGTACCGCAAACATCACTAACGTTTTGGAGAAATGAACTGTTCCCACCAACTGCCTAAGCAAGGAAAATATGTGTAAGCAAGAATAAAAACATAGTAAAAACCAAACAATGCCTTTTAAAACAAAGTTATTCAACAAGAACAAAAATTTAAACAAAAAAAGTAAGTGTATGCAAGCAGGTCCTCCCGCAAAATGAAGAGTGTGAAAACAAAAATGGATCTTAAAATAATTAAAACAAGTCTGACAGCAACAGAAAAATGCCATAAACTGGTGTTGAAGCAAAGGATACGGTTATACTAGCCGGTAATTTTTTTTGCAATTTTCCTGTTGACCGAGAGATGTTTCGGTGTGATTCTATATGCTGTCTGAAATTAAGTGATCTGTAAACACAAAAAAAACTTCGAAAGTTTCTTCATCTATAACTATTGTCATAAGTTAATAAAAGATACCAATTACTTTACGGCGCCAAAGATGTTTCGTTCGATCTGGCGATGTTGGTTGTGGCGGTCGCTGTGCTTTCATGTTAGGTGTCAATAAAACTTATGCATCAAAGAATATTAAAAAGGTGGAAACTATCTTGAACTACAGTTGTCAGTATAAGATGGTAAAGGATTATCAATAAATAAACGTTTCCCAGATAGAAATACAATTCTTTGTCAATGAAATTCTATGACTAACAGGATCTCGTTATATCACTGACTATTAACAACACGGTACCATATGAATAACAACAACTACGGTAGGATGTCACTAATAGCAACACAGTACAAACATCACTTACAGCACGGTACTATATCACCGACAACAACTTTACATTATATCTTCGACAACAACACGGTACTATATCACCTACAATAACACGGTCCGATATCACTTACAACAACACGGTACTATATCACCGACAGCAACACTGTACTATATCACCTACATCACGGGTGGGGGAACCTTTCTCCTATTAACCTGTCAATCCCGAGGTTTTCCGCACCTCTGACATCCTCCAGTCCTGAGGTATTTTTGAAAAAAAATTTTTTGGCCTAAAACCTTCGCTTTTGGTGAGAAACATCGAAAATTCATAGAAGAAATTGCTCACCTGAGGTTTCAAAATACTCAATTCAGGTGGGAGTTCCTCCTTACCTGACTGGGTTTTCTAACATGTTGGCACCAAAGAAAACGGGATTCTATGGGAGGGTAACTGGCTTATCCACTCATAAACGGTATTTATTTATTTACTTGGTACGAATGTATATGTAGTATGAGAGTATATTGGTTTTTCAAGCAGTAATAAAGGCATTATAGGCATTGTTTCACTCACTAACTAATCACCATACCCAACCTTTTTTTGCCACATTACCTGATCATTATTTCTGGCTGTTTCTTCTTCTAATGCTATGTAAACATTGTCCTCCACATTGTCATCGGTCAGGGAATCACTCTTGGCCGCCAATATCTTTACCCCCAGCCGGAGTCACTGGTAACAGGTGAATTGCGAAGACAATGGCGTGAGGGGGGAGGGGGAGGTTTTTGCAGGTGTAAGGCATTGTCTCTAGCTTGGCATCTTGTAGAGGAATAGAGGAAGGTGTCCTGTGTATACATACGAAAAATCACGTGCGAAAATTGAAAATTGTGCAAATTAGGGACCTTGCAATTGCACAACATACTGAAAGTGCGTTGCCGGGACTGTAAATGCAAATCTGTTGCAATGTACCCATACGTCAATGGAGGCGGGCGGGTTAAGGTCCATTAGGATATTTTTAACATCATTTTCGGGCTATAAAAAATTATCAACTTAAAATCAACTGTAGCCCAGTACATAATATATATATATCTATATATATCTATATATATATTTATATATATATATATATATATATATAGATAGAAAGAGAGAGAGAGAGAGAGGGAGAGAGAGAGACATATATATATATATATATATATATATATATATATATATATATATATATGTATATATATATATATATATATATATAGAGATATAGATAGATATATATATATATGTATATTGTTACATAGCCTATGATTTCATCATCCTTTGTATAATTCTAACGTACAGTATACTGCATGTTTGATCACGAGCGTGTTCTACCTCAGTCCCCCCTTCTACCGTTATAGTAGAGTAAGTCATTCTTTCTGTTGTTCAGAGCAGGATTGTCAGCTCTTTGTCCCCTATAGCTTCATTCTGCGCGTCCTTCTTACAAGTTGTATCCAAGCTCTATAGGCCCCTATATAATGAGCTTAGTCTCTGTATTGATTGCCACTTAGATCTATCCCTCATTTTGCTCACATCTCTGTCCTCCCCTGTACAGTTGTTATTATTGTGAGTGCTCAGGAAAGTCTCCAGCCATCTAACTGCTGTGTAATTTGAGTATGAGTGTTGTTACATTTTGTTCTTGTACTGTATAGCATAAGATGTTAATTTGTAGGCCTAGTGAGGTTTTTGTGATTAGTGTAAAGTTTGGATGTCAGTCATTATTAATAATATTTTTATTATCTGTAATAATATTTCTTGCATTCACTGAGTATTATCTGGTATTTTCATTTTGTCAGGTCTGACTCAGATAAATTTACTCTTGCTAATTTCGTGTTAATAGAGGCTATTGCAGTTAACCATATATTTAACCTGTTTTGCCATTACATTATCCTTATGAGTCCTGAATGTTTTGTTTCTTAGTTTGAGCATTAAACTTTAGCAAGGCACACCTAACTCTTTATTTTGAACCTGGAACTTTGCTGGACAGTTTTCTCTGTTCCGTAACATAAATAACGACCTCTTATCAGGATATTCAGGATATTATCATAAGGATATTGCTTGATATTTTGTGCTGACTGTGATTTATTCATGAATACTACTATTACTACGCATGATGAGAGCTGAAGATTTTTTGTCAAATGTGCAAACAGTGTGTGATGTAGAAAACAGAACAAAGAATGAACTTAAGCTTGTTGCTCAACAATTGGGAATTGATGTTCTGCTCTCATCATGCTAAGAATCAGATTGTTGACATGATTAATGAAAGCTTGTTTTAATGTAACTTCCTCCAAATGAGCAAACGCAGATTGAATTAGCTAAGTTACAGCTAGCTTGCAGGAGGCCCGTGCTAAGGAGGCTGAGGCACAAGTTGAACTTGCTAGGATTCAGGCAGACCATGAGTATCGCATGAAACAATGTGGAACTGGATCATCTAGCTCTGATGATTTTGTGATGTGGTTAAAAATGTTAAACCTGTCCCTCCTTTTATTGAATCTGATTTAACAAAGTATTTTCAGTTGTTTGAGAGGAGTAGCTTCTAGGTTTTAATTGGCCCAAAAAGTATTGGCCAGTAGGCTTACTCCTTCAAACTGTTCTCACCGGTAAAGCTCAAAGTAACTTATGCATCTTTGCCTCCAGGATCAATCTGATAATTATGATGTAGTTAAGAGCTTGATTCTTAAGGCCCTGAGTTTGTTCCTGAAGCCTGGGAGTAAAATTTAGGACAACTTATAAACAAGATAAACGTCCCATGTTCAGTATGCAAAAATCAAAGAAGATCTGTTTAGAGCAGTGGTTAAATTCTAAGAATGTGGATTCTGATTTTGGTAAATTTAAGCAGATGATTTTGCTGGAGGACTTCAAAAAGTGTGTTAATAAAGATGTAAGCCTATATCTTGATGAGAAAAGAATAGATGATTTGTCTGGATGCTGCAGTTTTAGCTGATGAATATGTTCCTCACTCTGAGATATTCTAGAGAAAAAAGGAAAGCTGAGAAGTAAGTACGTTGCCTCTACTCAGAGTACAGGTAACAGGAAAGAGAATAAGGATGATGTTTCTCAGGAAGTAAATGCCAACTTCACCTTCTAGATTTCAAGAAAGTAAATATTCTTATTGTAGTAAGCTTGGTCATACTACGGAGAGATGTTTCAGGAGACAGCGTGATGTGAACAAAAGAGGTCTTGCAAATATTCAGTCAATTGGTCTAGTGTCTTCACCCTTGAGAGTTCCCAGAATTCTTTAACTGAGTTAACTGAACCTGCTTTGAGGGGGTAAATTAAATCCTCCTTGATGAAGCTCCTCTTTTGAGCAGTAACGTGGGTGACACTCTCCAAGAGTTCATGTGCTAATTTCCTGTCTGATGGTTTTGTCAGTCCTCTGGACAATGTATGACAGGAAATCAGTTTCCAAATATATCGTGATACAGGTGCTTGCCAATCCCTTATGCTGACCAGTGTTCTAGGCTCTAATGTTAATTCCTCATGATGAAACTGTAATCTTACAAGGTGTAAGGAATAATTACTTCCTCCTGTTCCTCTGTGGCAGAGTGAATTTAGAGTCTGGTTTTGTTAATGGTTTGTTATGGTTGGGTTGGATGAGACCTCCCAATGTCAGGTGTAACTTTCTTACTTGGAAATGATATTGGGTGGAAGTCCAAGTGTGTCCAGCTCCTCAGTTGTCTAGTGAGCCAGTGGCTGCGTCCCAGGATTGTGATGTCCCTGATGTGTTCCCTGCATGTGCTGTCACTAGGGCTCGTCTTAAAGGTTACAATGGTGATTTAGAGGATAATGATGATGATGATGTTATCTCTAGCTGACACTTTTCTTGCCCCTGAAATTTGGACCACTCTCACCAGATGAGGCAGTACCCCCGTAGTGTTGATAATTTGTGTCGTCAAGAGTTGGCAGGTTGGGACTGGGTTGCTGACTCCTAGGTTGAAAGGTCTAGCTAACTCTGCTTTGCTAGTGAGGAAGAGTCAGCCGGTGCTTCTACTTGTTATTATGTAAAGTCAGGAGTACTTATGAGGAAGTGGAGACCCCAACAACATCAGCCGACTGTGAATGGGAGGTTGTACATCAAAGTTGTCATCCCTCGTATTTGTAGGCAGGATATCCTTCCAGTGGCTCATGATTCCAGTTTGGCGGGACACCTTGGAGTGAGGAAGACTGTAGGCACGCATTTTAGAGAAACACTCTACTGGCCAGGTATCTTCAGGGATGTTTCCTGGCTCGTATGAGATGCTGTCACACCTGTCAAGTTGTGGGGAAGTGTAATCAGACCGAAAAGGTTGCACCTTCCTAGTTCCCATTCCTCCTTTTGAAACGCTTTCACCACTCGTGTGTTGGTGGATATTGTGGGCCCTCTTCCTAAGACTTCTTCCAGGATTTTCTTATGTGTTGACCCTGATTGATATGGCTACTCTGGGTATCCTGAAGCCATTCCACTTAGAAATATCTCAGCAAAAAACGTGGTTAAGGAAATGCTAGGGGTTCTTCACAAGGATTTGGTCTGCCCAAGGAGGTACAGTCCAGACCGGGGAAGTAATTTCATGTCAAATGTTTTCAAGCAGTCTCTGAAAGAGTTGGGCATCACCCAGATCACGTCTTCAGCTTACCACCATCCCCAGACCCAAGAGACGTTGGAGAGATGTGTAAGAAGCACTCAAATCGATGCTCAAGAAATACTGTTTGGAACATCAGAAAGACTGGGATAAAGGTCTTCCATTCGTTATTGTTTGCCGCAAGAGAATCTCCAAATGAATCACTGGGCTTCTCACCTTTTGAACTACTGTTTGGCCATAGAAGTGCAAGAGGACCCCCCTTAAGCTACTCAAAAAGTGCTGGCTGTCGGAGGAAGATGCCGTCAATCTGCTGGAGTATGTGATGAAGTTCAAAAGAACGGCTGTCCACGTGCTACAGCTGGTGAGAGAGAATTTAGGAGCTGCTCAGAGAAGATGAAGACTTGGTATCATAAGACGTCCAGGTTAAGCCACTTTCAGCCAGGAAGATCGAGTTTTGATTCTGCTGCCGGTTCACTGGGCAACCTCTTCATGCCAAGTTTAGTGGTCCTTATTTCATGGAGAAGAAACTCAGTGATGTCAACTATGTCATCGCCACACCAGATCGTAGAAAGAACAGAAGCAACTTTGTCACATCAACATGATAAAGTTATATATCATCAGGCGGGACGAAAATAACCCAGTCTGCACTGTAGCTGTTCCACCCGAGTCTCGCAAGTGCGAAGTTCTCCCATGTAGCATGAGCCTGAGTGATAGTTTGGGGAAGAATCCTGATATCATGAATGATCTCCAGACTCAAAGCTTTCTCATCTACCTCCCTGAGGAAAGGCAGGAGTTTTCGGCATTACTGCAGGAGGTACCCGCAAGTGTTCTGTGCCACTCCAGGAAGAACTATTATGTTGATGCATGATGTCGATGTTGGAGACGCAAAGCCAATTAAACTGCCTCCTTACCGTGTGAAGCCAGTGAAAGTTCCTCTCATCCAGAAGGAGCTTGGCTACCTGTTGGACCACAAGATGATTGAGCCCTGTCAGAGCGAGTGAGTGGAGTTCTCCTGTCACTCTGATCCCCTGAGCTCAGTGGGTCACAGCGGCTTGCATTGACTACAAGAGGTGTTAATCAGATAACCAAAACAGAGACACTTACCCTCTCCCTCGCGTGGAAGATTGCATGGGCAAGATCAGAAAGGCTAGGTACATAGTAAGTTTGATTTGTTAAAGGGATACTGGCAAGTACCTGGAAGCTGAACGTGCTAGGGAGAGCTCATGTTTTGTAACACTAGGAAAGACTTTTGCATGTTCTGTAATGCCATATGGTATGAAGAATGCACCAGCCATATTTCAGAAGCTACATTAGAATGTTGTAACAGAGGGACCAGCAGGGTGTGTCTGTTTTTTTTATTGATGATGTAATTGTCTTCAAATGACAACTGGAAAGATCACCTATGCCATGTCAGTAGAACTGTAGGCAGCTGTTTGGTTCAGGCTAATCTTGTGGCCAGCTAATTTATCCAAAGTGTGAGTTTGGTCAAGCTAAAGTTCAGTACCTAAATTGGGCACGTAATTGGTGATGGACACATGTTGCACCACCAGGAGCTGGGTTCAGGTTATAAGTGATCTTCCCAGACCTTCAAGAGTAGGAAAAGAGCTACAAAGATTTTGGTACGATGGTAGTTTATTACAGGAGATTTGTTCTTAACTTTTCAATTCTTGTATCACCACTTACAGACCTGCGAAAAAGGAGTTAAATCTGTCTGGATCTGATAACTGAATCCTCTTTCACAAAAACTTAAAGCTATCCCAGCCAGTGCCGCTACTCCAAGCAGTTTTCAGCTAAGCCTTTACATGTTGATGCAAGGATACAGGGAGCTGGGCTTTTTGCTGCAAGAGGATGATCAGGCATTGAACACTTTATCTTATTACAGTAAGAGTTCACTTCACCACTCAAAAGAACTACTCAACTATTGAGAAAGAGCTTTGGCCTTGGATTTGGGTTTACAGCATTTTTCATTTTATTTTTGTGTTCTGGTTTTGATACATTTATACCGATCATAACCCACTGAAACTCCTTATAAGTTTAAAGATAAAAATCAGAGATTGACAAGATGGAGTGCCCATATATATTCATTAGACATACAACATGTCAGGAAAGAAAATATTATTGCAGATTGCTTATCTAGTACTTTAGACAGATTGTTTTAGAGTAATAAGAAATTTCCCTTGTAAATTTCTTTCTTTGTGGGGAGGTGTATACATAGCCTATGATTTCATCATCCTTGTAATTTAACGTACAGTATGCTATGTTTGATCACGAAATATATCGCCTTCGTGGCACCTCAATCCTCCTCACTAATTTCTATATATAGTAGAGTATAGTCGTTCTTGTTGTTCAGAGCAGATTGTCAACTCTCTATGGTTTTCACTTGCTTCATATACAGTTGTATCAAGTTGCCGGTCCTATATAATGAGTTCAGTCTCTGCATTAATTGCCACTTAGATCTACCCTCATTTTGTTCACATCTCTGTCCTCCCCTGTAATATATTATTATTTGTGAGTGCTCAGGAAGTCTCCAATATCATCTAGCAGCTGTGTAATTTGAGTATAAGTGTTATTGCATTTTGTTCTTGTATATGTATATAGCATGTGTTGATACTTCGTAGGCTCTAGTGATAGTTTTTGTAATTCATAGTTATCTGTCAGCCATTAATAATACTTTTGTATCTGTAATAATATATCTTGCATTCACTGAGTATTATCATGCCTTTTTCGATTTTATCAGGGCTGACTTTAGATAAATTTATATATGCATTCTTATATAATATAGAGGTTACTGTTGTTATATATATATATAATCCTGCTTTTTTGCCATTACATTATCTATGAGTTCGAATATGTTTGTTGTTAGTTTGAGCATTAAACTTTAACTATATATTTTATTATATATATATATATATATATATATATATATATATATATATATATATATATATATATATATATATATATATATATATATATATATATATATATATATATATATATATATATATATATATATAGTATATATATATATATATATATATATATATATATATATATATATATATATATTGTTACAAAACAGAGAAAACTGTCCCGCAAAGTTCCAGGTTCAAAACAAAGACTTAGGTAAAATTACAAGTTAAAGTTTAATGCTCAAACTAACAACAAAACATTCAGGACTCATAAGGATAATGTAATGGAAAAAAACAGGTTAAATATACTGGTTAACTGCAATATTAGCCTCTATTAACACGAAATTAGCAAGAGTAAATTTATCTAATTCAGCCCTGATAAAATGAAAATACCAGATAATACTCAGTGAATGCAATATATATTATTACAGAAACAAAATATTATTAATAATGTCTGACATCCAAACTTTACACTAATCACAAAAACCTCACTAGGCCTACAAATTAACACCTTAAGCTATACAGTACAAGAACAAAATGTAATAACACTCATACTCAAATTACACAGCAGTTAGATGGCTGGAGACTTCCTGAGCACTCACAATAATAACAACTGTACAGGAGAGGACAGAGATGTGAGCAAAATGAGGAGTAGATCTAAGTGGCAATTAATACAGAGACTGAGCTCATTATATAGGGGCCGGCAGAGCTTGATACAACTTGTAAGAAGGATGCGCAAATGAAGCTATAGGGGACAAAGAGTTGAAAATCCTGCTCCGAAGAACAGAAAGAACGACTTACTCTACTATAACGGTAGAAGGGGGGACTGAGGTAGAACACGCTCGTGATCAAACATGCAGCATACTGTACGTTAGAATTACACAAAGGATGATGAAATCATAGGCTATGTAACACCTCCCCACAAAGAAAAAGAAATTTACAAAGGAAATTTCTTATTACTCTAAAACAATCTGTCTAAAGTCTAGATAAGCAATCTGCAATAACATTTTCTTTCCCCTTGACATGTTGTATGTCTAATGAATACTCCTGAAGAAGTAGACTCCATCTTGTTAATCTCTGATTTTTATCTTTAAACTTACTAAGGAATTTCACTGGGTTATGATCGGTATAAATGACTATGGGGTCAAAACCAGAACACAAATAACATGAAAAATGCTGTAAACCCAAAATCAAGGTCAAAAGCTCGTTTTCAATAGTTGAGTAGTTCTTTTGAGGTGGAGTGAACTTCTTACTGTAATAAGATACAGGGTGTTCAATACCCTGATCATCCTTTTGCAGCAAAACAGCCCCAGCTCCTGTATCACTTGCATCAACAGCCATCTTAAAAGGCTTAGCAAAATTTGGAGTAGCGAGCACTGGCTGACTTAATAGGATAGCTTTAAGTTTGTTGAAAGAGGATTCACAGTTATCGGTCCAGACAAATTTAACTCCCTTTTTCAGTAGGTCTGTAAGTGGTGATACAAGAATTGAAAAGTTAAGAACAAATCTCCTGTAATAACCTACCATTCCCAAAAATCTTTGTAGCTCTTTCCTACTCTTAGGTCTGGGAAGATCACTTATAACCTGAACCTTAGCTCCTGGTGGTGCAACATGTCCATCACCAATTACGTACCCAAGGTACTGAACTTTAGCTTGACCAAACTCACACTTTGATAAATTAGCTACAAGATTAGCCTGAACCAAACGCTCAAGAAATTTACTGACATGGCATAGGTGATCTTTCCAGTTGTCACTGAAGATTAATACATCATCAATAAAAACAACACACCCTGCTAAACCCTCTGTTACAACATTCATGAGCTTCTGAAATATGGCTGGTGCATTCTTCATACCATATGGCATTACAGAACATGCAAAAGTCTTTCCTAGTGTTACAAAACATGAGCTCTCCCTAGCACGTTCAGTCATAGGTACTTGCCAGTATCCCTTTAACAAATCAAACTTACTTATGTACCTAGCCTTTCTGATCTTGTCTATGCAATCTTCCACGCGAGGGAGAGGGTGTCTGTTTTGGTTATCTGATTAACACCTCTGTAGTCAATGCAAAGCCGCTGTGACCCACCTGGCTCAGGGACTAGAGTGACAGGAGAACACCACTCGCTCTGACAGGGCTCAATCATCTTGTGGTCCAACAGGTAGCCAAGCTCCTTCTGGATGAGAGGAACTTTCACTGGGTTCACACGGTAAGGAGGCAGTTTAATTGGCTTTGCGTCTCCAACATCGACATCATGCATCAACATAATAGTTCTTCCTGGAGTGGCACAGAACACTTGCGGGTACTCCTGCAGTAATGCCGAAAACTCCTGCCTTTCCTCGGGAGGTAGATGAGAAAGCTTGGTCTGGAGATCATTCATGATATCAGGATTCTTCCCCAAACTATCACTCAGGCTCATGCTACATGGGAGAACTTCACTTGCAGACTCGGGTGGAACAGCTACAGTGCAGACTGGGTTATTTTCGTCCCGCCTGTGATATAACTTTATCATGTTGATGTGACAAAGTTGCTTGTTCTTTCTACGATCTGGTGTGGCGATGACATAGTTGACATCACTGAGTTTCTTCTCTATGAAATAAGGACCACTAAACTTGGCATGAAGAGGTTGCCCATGAACCGGTAGCAGAATCAAAACCTGATCTCCTGGCTGAAAGTGGCTTAACCTGGACGTCTTATGATACCAAGTCTTCATCTTCTCCTGAGCAGCTCCTAAATTCTCTCTCACCAGCTGTAAAGCAGTGGACAGCCGTTCATTGAACTTCATCACATACTCCAGCAGATTGACGGCATCTTCCTCCGACAGCCAGCATTCCTTGAGTAGCTTAAGGGGTCCTCTTACTTCATGGCCAAACAGTAGTTCAAAAGGTGAGAAGCCCAGTGATTCATTTGGAGATTCTCTTGCGGCAAACACAACGAATGGAAGACCTTTATCCCAGTCTTTCTGATGTTCCAAACAGTATTTCTTGAGCATCGATTTGAGTGTTTGATGATATCTCTCCAACGTTCCTTGGGTCTGGGGATGGTAAGCTGAAGACGTGATCTGGGTGATGCCCAACTCTTTCAGAGACTGCTTGAAAACATTTGACATGAAATTACTTCCCCGGTCTGACTGTACCTCCTTGGGCAGACCAAACTTTGTGAAGAACCCTAGCATTTCCTTAACCAAGTTCTTTGCTGAGATATTTCTAAGTGGAATGGCTTCAGGATAACGAGTAGCCATATCAATCAGGGTTAACACATAAGAAAATCCTGAAGAAGTCTTAGGAAGAGGGCCCACAATATCCACCAACACACGGGTGAAAGGCGCCTCAAAAGGAGGAATGGGAACTAGAGGTGCAACCTTTTCGGTCTGATTACACTTCCCCACAACTTGACAGGTGTGACAAGACTTACAATACCAGGAAACATCCCTGAAGATACCTGGCCAGTAGAAGTGTTTCAAAATGCGTGCCACAGTCTTCCTCACTCCAAGGTGTCCTGTCAAACTGGAATCATGAGCCACTCTATTGATATCCCGTCTACAAACACGAGGGATGGCAAATTGATGTACAACCTCCCACTCACAGTCGGCTGATGCTGTTGGGGGTCTCCACTTCCTCATAAGTACTCCTGACTTTATATAATAACAAGTAGAAGCACCAGCTGACTCTTCCTCACTGCAAGCAGAGTTAGCTAGACCTTTCAACTCAGGGTCAGCAACCTGTAACTCAACCAACTCTTGACGAGACAAATTATCAACACTATGGGGTACTGCCTCATCTGGTGAGTGGTCCAAATTAGCAAGAAAAGTGTCAGCTAGGATACCATCATCATCATCATTATCCTCTAAGTCACCAGTAACTTTAGACTTAGCCCTAGTGACAGCACATGCAGGGAACACATCAGGGACATCACAGTCCTGGGCCGCAGCCACTGGCTCACTAGACAACTGAGGAGCTGGACACACTTGACTTCCACCAATATCATTTCCAAGTAAGAAAGTTACACCTGACATTGGGAGTGTCTCAACCAACCCAACCATAACGGAACCATTAACAAAACCAGACTCTAAATTCACTCTGCACAGAGGGACAGAGAAGTAATTATTCCCTACACCTTGTAAGATTACAGTTTCATCAGAGGAATTAACATTAGAGCCTAGAACACTGGTCAGCATAAGGGATTGGCAAGCACCTGTATCACGATATATTTGAACTGATTTCCTGTCATTACTGTCCAGAGGACTGACAAAACCATCAGACAGGAAATTAGCACATGAACTCTTGAGAGTGTCACCCACGTTACTGCTCAAAAGAGGAGCTTCATCATGAGGATTTAATTTACCCCTCAAAGCAGGTTCAGCTAACTCAGTTAAAGAATTCTGGGAACTCTCAAGGGTGGACACTAGACCAATTGACTGAATATTTAAAGACTCCTTTTTGTTCACATCACGCTGTCTCCTGAAACATTTCTCCGTAGTATGACCAAGCTTACTACAATAAGTACATTTACTTTTCTGAAACCTAGAGGTGAAGCTGGTATTTACTTCCTGAGAAACATAATCTTTATTCTCTTTCCTGTTACCTGTACTCTGAGTAGAGGCAACGTACTTACTCTCAGCTTTCCTTTTTTCTCTAGAATATCTCTTGTGAGTGAGAACATATTCATCAGCTAAAACTGCAGCATCAGACAAATCATCTATTCTTCTCTCATCAAGATATAGGCTTACATCTTTATTAACACACCTTTTGAAGTCCTCCAGCAAAATCATCTGCTTAAATTTACCAAAATCAGAATCCACATTCTTAGAATTTAACCACTGCTCTAACAGATCTTCTTTGATTTTTGCATACTGAACATGGGATTGCTTATCCTGTTTATAAGTTGTCCTAAATTTTACTCTATAGGCTTCAGGAACAAGCTCATAGGCCTTAAGAATCAAGCTCTTAACTACATCATAATTATCACATTGATCCTGAGGCAAAGATGCATAAGTTACTTGAGCTTTACCGGTGAGAACAGTTTGAAGGAGTAAGCCTACTGGCCAATACTTTTTGGGCCAATTAAAACCTGTAGCTACCCTCTCAAACAACTGAAAATACTTTGTTAAATCAGATTCATTAAAAGGAGGGACAGGTTTAACATTTTTAACCACATCAAAATCATCAGAGCTAGATGATCCAGTTCCACATTGTTTCATGCGATACTCATGGTCTGCCTGAATCCTAGCAAGTTCAACTTGTGCCTCAGCCTCCTTAGCACGGGCCTCCTGCAGGGCTAGCTGTAACTTAGCTAATTCAATCTGCGTTTGCTCATTTGGAGGAGTTACATTAAACAAGCTTTCATTAATCATGTCAACAATCTGATCTTTATCATGATGAGAGCGAACATCAATTCCCAATTGTTGAGCAACAAGCTTAAGTTCATTCTTTGTTCTGTTTTCTACATCACACACTGTTTGCACATTTGACAAAAAATCTTCGGCTTCATCAAGCGTAGTAATAGTAGACATCATGAATAAATCACAGTCACAAAATATCAAGCAATATCCTTATGATAATATCCTGAATATCCTGATAAGAGGTCGCCAAATTTATGTTACGGAACAGAGAAAACTGTCCCGCAAAGTTCCAGGTTCAAAATAAAGAGTTAGGTAAAATTACAAGTTAAAGTTTAATGCTCAAACTAACAACAAAACATTCAGGACTCATAAGGATAATGTAATGGAAAAAAACAGGTTAAATATATGGTTAACTGCAATAGCCTCTATTAACACGAAATTAGCAAGAGTAAATTTATCTAAGTCAGACCTGACAAAATGAAAATACCAGATAATACTCAGTGAATGCAAGAAATATTATTACAGATACAAAATATTATTAATAATGACTGACATCCAAACTTTACACTAATCACAAAAACCTCACTAGGCCTACAAATTAACATCTTATGCTATACAGTACAAGAACAAAATGTAATAACACTCATACTCAAATTACACAGCAGTTAGATGGCTGGAGAGTTCCTGAGCACTCACAATAATAACAACTGTACAGGGGAGGACAGAGATGTGAGCAAAATGAGGGATAGATCTAAGTGGCAATTAATACAGAGACTGAGCTCATTATATAGGGGCCGGCAGAGCTTGATACAACTTGTAAGAAGGAAGCGCAAATGAAGCTATAGGGGACAAAGAGTTGACAATCCTGCTCTGAACAACAGAAAGAATGACTTACTCTACTATAACGGTAGAAGGGGGGACTGAGGTAGAACACGCTCGTGATCAAACATGCAGTATACTGTACGTTAGAATTACACAAAGGATGATGAAATCATAGGCTATGTAACAATATATATATATATATATATATATATATATATATATATATATATATATATATATATATATATATATATATATATATATATATATATATATATATATATATATATATATATATATATATATATATATATATATATATATATATATATATATATATATATATATATATATATATATATATATATATATATATATATATTATGTACTGGGCTACAGTTGATTTTAAGTTGATAATTTTTTATAGCCCGAAAATGATGTTAAAAATATCCTAATGGACCTTAACCCGCCCCGTCCCATTGACGTATGGGTACATTGCAACGATTTGCATTTGCCAGTCCCGGCAACGTACCAGTATGTTGTGCAATTGCAAGGTCCCTAATTTGCACAATTTTCAATTTTCGCACGTGATTTTTCGTATGTATACACAGGACACCTTCCTCTATTCCTCTACAAGATGCCAAGCAGAGACAATGCCTTACACCGCAAAACCTCCCCCCTCCCCCCTCACGCCATTGTCTCGGCAATTCACCTGTTACCAGTGACCTGGCTAGTAAAGATATTAAGGGCCAGAGTGATTCCCCAATCGATGACAATGTGGAGGACAATGTTTACATAGCATTAGAAGAAGAAACAGCCAGAAATAATGATCAGGTAATGTGGCAAAAAAAGGTTGGGTATGGTGATTAGTTAGTGAGTGAAACAATGCCTATAATGCCTTTATTACTGCTTGAAAACCAATATACTCTCATACTACATATACATTCGTACCAAGTAAATAAATAAATACCGTTTATGAGTGGATAAAATAGTTACCCTCCCATAGAACTCGTTTTCTTTGGTGCCAACATGTTAGAAAACCCAGTCAGGTAAGGAGGAACTCCTACCTGAACTGAGTATTTTAAACCTCAGGTGAGCAATTTCTCTATGAATTTTCGATGTTTCTCACCAAAAGCGAAGGTTTTAGGCAAAAAAATTTTTTTCAAAAATACCTCAGGACTGGAGGATGTCAGAGGTGCGGAAAACCTCGGGACGTGACAGGTTAAGAGGAGAAAGGTTCCCCCACCCGTGATGTAGGTGATATAGTACAGTGTTGCTGTCGGTGATATAGTACCGTGTTGTTGTAAGTGATATCGGACCGTGTTATTGTAGGTGATATAGTACCGTGTTGCTGTCGATGATATAATGCAGTGTTGCTGCCGGTGATATAGTACCGTG
Source organism: Coenobita brevimanus (assembly GCF_032717465.1). Lineage (NCBI taxonomy): Eukaryota > Metazoa > Arthropoda > Malacostraca > Decapoda > Coenobitidae > Coenobita > Coenobita brevimanus. Next base: position 27,326 of record NW_027644406.1, read on the forward strand.
CTGTAAGTGATATTGTACTGTGTTGCTATTAGTGACATCCTACCGTGCTGTTATTATTCATATGGTACCGTGTTGTTAATAGTCATGATATAACGAGATCCTGTTAGTCATGTACCCCCATTGACAAAGAATTGTATTTCTATCGGGGAAACGTTTATTTATTGATAATCCTTTACCATCTTATACTGACAACTGTAGTTCAAGATAGTTTCCACCTTTTTAATATTCTTTGATGCATAAGTTTCAGACACCGAACATGAAAGCACAGCGATCGTCACAACCAACATCGCTGACCGAACGAAACATCTTTGCGCGAAAGTAATTAGTATCTTTTATTAACTTATGACAATAGTTATAGATGAAGAAACTTTCGAGTTTTTTTGTGTTTACAGATCACTTAATTTCAGACAGCATAGAATCACACCGAACATCTCTCGGTCAACAGGAAAATTGCAAAAAAAATTACCGGCTAGTGGCAACGGTATCCTTTGCTTCAACACTAGTTTATGGCATTTTTCTGTTGCTGTCAGACTTGTTTTAATTATTTTAAGATCCATTTTTGTTTTCACACTCTTCATTTTGGGGGAGGACTGCTTTACACCTACTTTTTTTGTTTAAATTTTTGTTCTTGTTGAATAACTTTGTTTTAAAAGGCATTGTTTGGTTTTTACTAGTTTTTATTCTTGCTTACACATATTTTCCTTGCTTAGGCAGTTGGTGGGAACAGTTCATTTCTCCAAAACGTTAGTGATGTTTGCGGTACCCATGGATCATTTTTCCCTTATAACCTGTAAGACAGAGCCTGAGAGTGTGTGATAAAGCAGCCCGATCGTGCCAGATTACCTGTCTCTAAGTACAGTCGTGGCCATAAATAATCACCTATCGTCCGGTACCCCATGTCTCCGGTTGGCTCCTTTATGATGGTACTAGAGTGGAGTGAGGGAGGGATGGGATGGTAGGTAGAGGAGGGAGAATGAAATGCGAGGTGGTAGTCATATTGTTTATTGTCTCTCAGTCAGAGCATGATATAAAAGAGTTAATATATGGTGGATAATACTGCATTACACCTTGTATAGCGGCGGCAGATAACAAGTTTAGAGTGGTGATATCAAGGGCTGGTTCGTGAGAGAAATATACTGACGTAACGATCAAACATTAGTGCGGAGCCAGACGTTTCCAGCACAACACACTGTTGCCTTGTCTACCAATTTGTATAAGTAGCTGTTATCTGTCTGAGGGAAATATCGTTGCAAGGTGATGACAGAGTGTTGGGGTTGCTGGATTGCCATGCAAACCTATACCAGCATGGAGTCCAGACAACACTGTGCGGTGCAACGAGGCCGCATTATTGGTATGCATGAGGCCGGCCACAGCATTGCCGACATTGTGAGAGACCTCGGGTTGACCAGGCAAACAGTTAAGCGCTGGATAACCCGCTGGGAAGAGTCTGGCAATTTGGAAGACCGGCGACGGTAAGATATCACGAAATTATATCGTTGTTTTTTGACATACTGAATCAGACTTACGGTACACAGTATATTGTTATTCTTTGTTTATCTCTCCTGCAGCTGTTTATTTACATATATATTTTGTTTGTTTTACATATTTATTCATTTATACGACTATGTCTGTGCATTTGTTTTTGTTATCTACTGTGCTTATCTTCCAATTTAACTAAAACTTTATGTTTTATGAAATATATTTTTCTTCTCTATTTGTGTATTTTACTGTTTCCTTAATTATTTGACATATCTTTTTTACTTAACATTCTTACTTATTCAGTTATTATTTTCTAATTTATCATCATATTTAGACCAGGAAGACCAAGACTGACATGCGAAGAGGACAACGCTTGCATCCTCGCAAACATCGAGCGTAACCCCTCACCAACTCTGTGGCTGTGAGGGAACAGCTCCCCTGGACGTGTGGTCAGGCGCCGTCTACACGATGCAGGCGTTCACCATCGTGTTCCAGCCACTAAAGGAAATCTGGAACAGAGGCATATGAGGGAGAGGCCTAAGTTTGCACAAAACTATGTAGTGAAAGACTTTAGATTTTTGGCCCCGTACTATCTTCAACTATGAAAAGACATTTTCATCCACCAATCAGGGAGCCCTCCACTGCTGGCGCCCAAAAACACTCGTTATGAGCACAAAAATATATATACCGACGAAAGAAGTGGAAGGACAACAGTAAATGTCTGGGGTTGGGTGAATCTCAATTGCCTGGGCGAGATGACTGACATTGGGAGGAGGTTTAACTCTGAGGTTTATTTAGAAATACTGGAAGAGGTTATGCTTCCAACCGTCCGGGCTATATATCTCCCTTATCCAGAGAAAATTGTTTTCATGCAGGTTTGAGATATATGTTGAGATGATCCCCATCTTCACAGATGTGAAACTGGTAAAACTAGATTTAATATTTTCTTAATATGCACTTACTTAAATTTGTTTGCCTAATCCACGCTTACTTTCCCTTTCAATACTAGGAGAACTGTCCTATCCACAAAGCCAGAGGGGTCATGCACTGGTTCGAGGAGAGGAGTGAACAGACTGAGCTCTTGCCTTGGCCGGCTCGATCTCCTGGTCTCAATCCCATCGAAACTGTGTGGGCCCAGATTGTCAATGCGTGGGAGCCAGAGATTGAGAGGACACGGGCCCGCCTCCTCCAGCACACCAAGGACGAGTGGAAGCTGTTCAGACGAAACCAGCAAACAATCAACAACATTGTTTCCTCTGTGCCACGAAGACTGCAAGAGGTTATTGAGGCAGGAGGCCACTGGACTACTTACTAAGGCTTTCCTGGTTGCTCTGGCTTGAACAATGTCGGTAAACATTGACACAAATATATTTTTTGAGTTTGGGTAGGATTATGTTTTATTTTCATTCTAACAGATAATGAGAGACTTCGTTATTATATCTCCCCATGTGCACAAACATCATATTTATTTACCTTTTCACGCACAATTATTTTAAACAACCTTTTCATATAGACATGCCATAAAATAGTTTACATGATGGTGACTGAAGAGGGGGAGTGTATACTGAGACGATGATCGTATTTACTGTAGACACAACCATGTCAGAGGTTGCATATTATATTTAGTTCCAAATATTAACCACATGTAATAGTAGAGGACCTTTCTTACGCAAACATTACGGAAGTCAAAGCCATCCAGGGTCCATTCTGTGTCCGAAGTCAAAACACACGGATAATCACATATATCTGGCTCCTCATTAATATTTGATCTGCCACGTTAGTATATTTCTGTCACGAGCCAGCCCTTGATATCTCCACTCAAAAGCTTGTTATCTGACTCCGCTATACAAGATGTAATGCAGCATTATCAAACATATATATTAACCATATATCATACCCAGAGTGAAAGAAAATAAACAAATAATGTGACCACCTCGCATTTCATTCTCCCTCCCCTACCTTCCATCCCACCCCTCCCTCACTCCACTCCCCCCCCACCACCACTCGTCCCCCCACCCACCTTACCCTTTCTCTCAAACCCCTCTCTCTCCGCCCCTCTTACTGTAGTGTGACTTGCCGCGCATAAAGGAGCCAGCTTGAGGCACGGGGTACCGGGCGATAGGTGATTACTTATGGCCACGACTGTACCAACCTGTCCCTTGCTTAGACATTTGTTTCTGTTGCTTAGATATTTGTTTCTGTTGCTTAGAGTTTTCTTTCTGGTGATCTGAGGTTTATTTCTGTTGCTTATATTTTTTCCTGTTCCTTAGGGGTTTGTTTCCGTTACTTAGAGGTTAATTTCTGGTGCTTAAAGATTTGATTCTGTTGCTTTGAGGTTTGTTTCTCTTGCTCAGAGATTTCCTTCTTTTTTTTTTTTTTTTTGCTTTGCGGTTTGTTTCTTTTGCTAAATTTTTTTTGCAATGCTTAGATAATTGTTTTCATTGCTTGAAGACTTGTATAAGGACTTGTTACTGTTGTTTCTTGATCAGTTTCGATCAACTCTTGTTGTTTGTAACCTATTGCTGTTTTATGCTCATTCTTCATTGACTTGCTACAAATTCCCACAATATTCATGGGGTGGAGAGGTTACTAGGATGCTTCGTGTGTCTTTTTCGGGATTTGAAGCACAGAACCAGTGAAGATCTAAGCACAGTCCATCCTAGGCAGGCTTCGAGTTACGATCTATATGGCAGGCTTTCTTTCTTTTTTTTTTTTTTATGGATGGACCTCATTACAGCAAATATGTTATGGATTCAAAAAATTGCCGAACAATTCCTGTGCATGAAAGATCTTACTCGCCTCTTGCCGTTCAGTACCCAAAATTCACTACCAGTATTCAAATTTGCATCCCAATATCCAAAGAGAGTTCAAGACTTATATATTGTCCCTCCATTCAGAAGGTATTTAACTCAGAAGAGGTTTTTCGAATTGAATGAGTTTCATAAATAGCCTTCACCAGTTTACAAATAATCTCGTAGTTAATAAAAATAATCCAATAGCAAAAGAAGTGCAGTGAGAGTAATGTCCCGTTTGCGAAGGACTTAACAGAAGTATCGTACGTCCTACACGTGATGCAAACTAACTGGAAGGACAAAGTTCTATTTAATTCAGATGTTGATTAAATCTCTCTTAGACAGAACTTAGAAACATAACGGCCCTCACGTCCAACATCCCTGGTAGAACGGAGCAACTTCCTCTGGATGTGGATGGGGGCCAGTCAACTCGTGCGATAGCTAGGGGAACCGGGTCAAGCATCACCATTGTCTGCAGGTGGCTCAGGCGGTGGAAGCAGGAGGGACACGTTGAGAATAGGCATTGCACTGGACGACCTAGGAAAGGGAAACACTACAAAGCAATATACAGCCGTATCAAAGCGTTCCATCCCATAGCATTGTACCATGATGAGTTATGTTTATCAAAAATGAATCTCAGAGCAATGCAAACAATCTTTCATTATGACTGTGGATATACTAAATACCCAGATCTGTACAGGTATTTCTGAGGTTCACGTAATTGTAAAATTGATGTATTCATAATTCCATGCAGAGTAACTTTACAGACTCATTCAGTTTTTAAACATTCCCTGCCAAACCAAACAGATGCTACCCAGTGAGGCTCTTGATATATGACAGCCGAGTAAATTGGTCCTATGTATCAAGATTATAAGTTGCCAACACAACACGTGCCATAGTTTCGTTTTTCGTAGAGAAAACTAACAAGAGCCAAGGAAAAGATAAAGTTCCCTTTCATGTAAATTCATCTGCGTCTCTCTTATAAACCGGCAAAAAGCAGAATAATGTGATGTCTGTGCAAAATATTGTTTTTGTTACCCAAAGCTGAGCACAGCAAACAGCTGACTGAAGTGAGGCAAGAGACGTTGAGATCACATTTGTGCTCTCAATGAAATGAGCTCTCAGTTAAGTGAGCATTTACATCCCAAAGCCACCATTACCTTGAGATTCTCGAGACACAACGTATTTGATAAGTACAAAGGCATAATACTGTACTTTCAACTGACATTTGTCTTATTTCATATTGAAAAGATGTTGTTCATCGCTTTGAGAACGACAATGTATGTTGTCCTAGGTTAGGAAAGTTATGAACAATCTGTATTTCATGTGTCATACCAAACTTTCTTGTACTTGTTTTTTTCCTCCTCGGAAAATTGGTATTACGGTCTTCAGACTTGCTTCTGCTTTTTCGTATGGTGATAAATTACCTTTTTTTTTTTTTTTTTACTTGACTGGAATGCTAAACCAGGCTTTCTCACCTGCTTCATATTTAAAAGGTTTCCCAGACGAAAATGATTTGATGTTAAGAAAGTTAACGGAATAAAAACATATTCGTAAGCAAAGTATTTTTGTTACGTTATGATATGGGAGTAATATGCAGTAGTATATACTATATATTAATGTGCGATGAAAATCATATTTATATAAAAATGCAATATTGAATGAAATCTATTTTCCTTCCAATATCATGTCATGAAGCTTATCAGACACCCTGACGTATGTGTAGTAACAATGCTTGGAAGATGAGGGAAGTCTGACTTTCGTATGACAATTTTGTGGTTTTAGATACACACACACACACACACACACACACACACACACACACACACACACACACACACACACACACACACACAAACACTCACACACATACATATAAGTATATATAGTGTATATATATATATATATATATATATATATATATATATATATATATATATATATATATATATATATATATATATATATATATTGCCAGATGCCCTAATCCCGTAAAGGGTGGCCACAAATAAATCGCCTCCATGTCGCCCTGTCCCCCATCATTTCACTGCCGTGCTCGCAGCACACACCTCCCTCTCTTATATACCTCTCCACTCCATCCCTCCATCCCATCCTTGGCCTTCCCATCCCTTCCTCCCCTCCACCTCACTCATATACGGTACACTCTCCTCGTCAGTCTCTCACTTTCCATCCTATCCACATGTCCAAGCCACATCAGTGTGTTTCATCTAATGCTTCCTATCACATCCACATCCACACCACAACGCTCCTTCACATCCTCATTTGTCAGTCTGTCTCTCCATGTGACTCCACAGGCTCCTCTCAAATAACTCATTTCCACTGCTCTCATTCTCGACTTCTGTCCCTCCGACAAGTTCCACGCATCACTCTCTTATGTAAGAGATGCTGTCACAGTACTGTTACGTAGTAACTTTTCACTTCCATGCTCACTTCCCGCTTTCTTATCACTGCTTTCAAAGAACCAGCAACCTTTCTTTCTTGTTGTACGCTTTCAAGCACTTCACCCTCCAAACTTCCATCCTTATTCATCACAGGTACTTAAACACACTCACTTTTCCGTTTCCTCCTCATCCAAACTCTCACTGTACGTTCTCACGAAGACCATAACTTTACTCCTCTCTAAATTCACCTTTAGATTCCGTTTCTTACACACTCACTCAAACTCATCCGCCAAGCCATGCAGCTCCCCTTCGTCTTCACTTAACAACACATTATCATCTGCAAACAATAGTACAGGGAGTTTCCAAACACTGCCTTCTCTCATTAGGTCTTAGTAACCTTCCTCAGCCAAGAAATGCATATCAACGCGGAGAATATATGAATGAACTCGCATAAACCACGCATTGATTTAGCTTCCTAGTTTGTTGGTCAGGATCTTGATTCACAGACTTATGATCAACTACATCTCTTCACTGGGGTTTGCTTTTCCTGCATAGGATAAAAAATTTTCCCTGCCTTCTGTTCTTTCTGGAAAAATATTAAATCATGAGTGCAAAACTAAGCTTATCTATTTCTTTTAGAAGTAAGGATAAGGAAAGAAGAGTTTCAACTATGGTCTGATATTCTTCCGACAAAACATATGCCTGATTTATGAAAGGGAGTAGAAATACTGTGTAAATGGATCAGGCTCCAGAGGTGTTATGGTGGACGTTTGTTCTAAAAATAAGAGCGAATTGTGGCGGTGGATGCGTGCAATAATGGTCGTACGGCCTGCGGACCCTATAAAGAAACGTTGTTTGTGGCACTTTGGAGCTGCAGATTGGGAGGCCTTCAGGCAGTACTTTGATTTTCCATGGAATGCTTATTGCTTCCATGGCCGGGAGCCATCTGAGTGTGCCTTGCGCATTACGGAGGTTATTCTCTCGGGCATGGAAGCATACATTGCCTACTCATATCCTCTGACTAATGCAAGAAAGCCATGGTTTAATCACGCTTGTTCTAATGCTGTCCGCAACAAGGAGAGGGCCTATAAAAGGTACTGGGGCCAAGCCACCCCTGAATCACGTCTTGTTTATGTTTCAGCCCGGAATCATGCTAAGTCTGTTCTTCGCTCTGCTAAAAATAATTTCATCCATACTAAATGCTCTCAACTCTCCAACTCGAATTCTTCCCGCTCCTTCTGGGACCTGCCAAAAACCTTTCTAACAACTTTACTTCATCATCCTTCCCTCTTCTTTTTTTATTCTGATGGCTCTGTAGCTATTTCTTCTACTGATAAAGCAGATCTCTTCACTCAGACTTTCTCCTCCAATTCCACCTTAGACGATTCTGGTGCTGTTCCTCCATCACTTCCCCCCTCAGACTTCCTCATGGCTGATAATAAAATTTCTTTAGTTGATGTGTTTTCCGACATTACTGGCCTCAATACTAACAAGGCATATGGGAATGATGGAGTCCCTCCTGTTGTACTCGAACTGTGCTTCAGTGCTTACACCCTGCCTAGGTAATATCTTTCGCCTTTTTCTGTCAACTTGTAGCTTTCCTTCTTGCTGAAAGTTTGCTCTCATTCAGCCAGTCCCAAAGAGGGGTGACCATTCCCAACCCTCTACCTATCATCCAATTGCTTCAACATCTTGTGTCTCAAAAGTTTTTGAGTCAATTCTTAACAGAAAAAATTTAAAGCATCTTTCCTATCACAACCTCCTTTCTGATCGTCAGTATGGGTTCTGTCATGGGCGCTCCACTGACGATCTCACCTACCTTTCAGACTCTTCGTCATCCTCCTTTCGGGACTGTGGCTAAAGCTTTGCCATTGCACTTGACATCTCAAAGGCTTTCGATCGAGTCAGGCATAAATCTTTAATTTCCAAACTACCCTCTTACGTTTTCTATCCTTCTATTTGTGCCTTCATCTATAGCTTCCTTCCTGGTCGTTCTATAGCCGCTGTTGTAGACGGCCATCGTTCTTCTCCTAGATCTATCAACAATGGTGTTCCTCAGGGCTTTGTCCTATCACCAACTCTCTTCCTTTTATCCATCAATGACCTTTTAAGCTGTACATCCAATCCTATCCACTTGTATGCTTATGATTCCACCCCTTCATCATTCCATTCCCGGTTCCCGCAACGTCCATCTCAGCAGTTTCTTCAACAAACAAGGGATGAGGGTATGGCACACCTCATGTCTGACTTGGCTCGTATCTCTGACTGGGGTAAAAATAATCTTGTTTTTAATGCATCAAAAACTCAGTTTTTACACATATCAACCCGACACAATTTTCCACATGTTAAATAATATCTAGGTCAATCCTGCAGCATCTTTGAACTTGCTTTGGGTTTTATTCACTCGGGATTTATCTTGGAAAGATCATATTGCATCTCTTGTAAACTCTGCTTCCAAGAGATTAGGTGTGCTAACCCGACTCCGTACCTTCTTTAACCCTGCACAGTTGTTGACTTTATACTCAGGTTTTATTCGCCCCCGTTAAGAGTGCAACTCTCATGTATGGAGAGGCTCCCCACATACAGCTCTTCTCAATAGGGTGGAGTCAAAGGCTTTTCGTCTTATCAACTCTCCTCCTCTTACTGGCTCCCTTCAACCTCTGTCTCTTCGCCGCACTGTTGCATCTTTGTCTCTTTTCGATCTTTACATCCATGGTCACTGCTCCTCTGAACTATCTGCTTGCATCTCTCCACGTCTACGATGGACGTACCCGTCTAGCAACAAACTCTCACCCCTAATGCAAGAGTTAATCGCTACTCCCAGTCCTTCATTTATGCAACTGGGCAACTCTGGAACTGTGTCCCTTTGTCTGTATTTCCTACTTCTTTTGATCTCCAGTCTTTCAAATGCAGTGTGTCCAGGCATCTCGAAATGAACGAATCTTGAATTTGGCTCTTTTTTGTATTGTTTTTGTTTTTTCTTGGATGGAACGGATTGCAGGCTCCTGGCCTTTTGTTCCTTCTTTCTTGCATAAGAAAAATAAATAAAGTATCAGTCGTCGTGACGTGTGGTGATACGGTGTGCGGTGGTGGTCGTGACGTGTGATGGTACGGAGGTGCGCGGTGGTTGTCATGACGTTGCGTGGTCGCACCGATGAGCAGTGGTGGTCCTGGTGTGTTTCGGTGGTGGTGGTATGATATTGGTTACTGCTGGGAGACTGTGGCTTCTCCTGTGGGTCACCTATCCCTGGTGCAAGCCCGCCTACATCACATCACAGGCACGTAAATTACAGTAAAAAGTAACAGCTAGGTTTTAAAAAAAAAAAAGTTTCATTTGGATTTAGGCTGTGAAATGTGCATCACCAAATATCATCAAGTTATACTGACTGATATTAATTATTTCCGTATCTTGCTTTCTGCGACAACAAAAAAGTAGTACACAGAATCCAGACTAATTATGCGCTACTGGATGTTTCAAGCCAATGCAGCTCCCGTCAACTATAATCTTTTGAAGGTTTACTTACCCATAACTACACAGCTACTTGTAGTTAAAGTTTTTTACTTAATTGTAACATAAAACTAAAATAAACCATCCAGCTTAACCTGGCCAATTAGAATTCATTGATTCACTGATCATGATTCTCTCCGAGCTTTTTGCTGGTTACTTTTCGTATTAAATTTTGGCTACAGTCAAACAGTTTTAAGCTGCAGAGAAAAGACACAGGTAGATGAGGAGCTGATTTTGGTGCACAGTGCCAGACAAACACTTTAGTACCGGTGCTCAAAATAGTACTGTTCAGGTTTGCTTTTATTCACCCTCGTATTTGTCAGACACGACCAAAACACCAATAGTGAGCCACCTAGCACTGGACGACATGTTGGCCATGGAGCGGCGTTCTCACTTTTCTGTCCTTCTGCTGATAGATGGCTCTCCATGCGAGATCTCTATGACACAGGTAAGTATGTACAACAGTACAGGTACAAACAGGCCAGAGCTTCAACAGAATTGGCTGACTGAATTAAAAGCTAAACATTAAGTCAGTTCTTACTTTACCGTACGATACAGGTAATTCACATTTTCGGTTTTACAACTTTTGTGATGTTGAGTGAACTACATAAGTCAAAGTCTGCCCAGAGTCAATCAGAACTGTGATGCTTGCAGTCAATATGTTGAATCTGTTGTTTTAGTCATCTTTATTGTTGGTAAAATTGTGTAGAATAGGAAATATTTATCATTATGTATTCTCCTTCAGGATCTAGAAGACTTACATGCTTCTTGAGGAATCGGAGTGCTTGAGGTGAAAACTAGTAAACAAAACACCATCATGAGATACGAACATCTCTCACAGACTACAGCCACAGCTTGAAAAGTATGTGGTCACGGCATGAAGATTAAGGTAAAGAATATGGACTCTGGAGATAATAATTCAAAAGATCTTTAAAGATATTCACACATGAAAACGCATGACTGATTAATATTATTCCCGTAGACGTCTTCCTGTTCCCAATGGTCTGCTGCAGCCGACATGAAACACATACGTCATCACGCTGAAGGAAGCAGACTTAAAACAGTTTAGTTCATTATGTATTCCTACGAGTTAGCATTGTATAATCGGAAGTATGTCTTGGCCCACAACCGAGAGATCCCTGTTTCGGTTCCTGGACCACCGACGAGAACTTAGGGCAAGGACACACCAGTGACTTAACCAAAAGCCAGGATTGTGCAGAATATTCGATGGGTGCAAATCCTAGTCATAGGGAGCATAAGGGTCCCTTCGTTGTCAGACGATTATCCATGTTGGCACCATTACTTTCGGGATAAAATTCTTGTTGGCATTAGGTTCCTGATATTTATGTTGGCACGATTAGTTTTGTGATATTGTTCGTGTTGGCACAGTAAAGTTCGTGATACTTTTTATGTCAGCACCATTAGCTCTGTGATATAACTTATGTTGGCATAATTAGTTTCTTGATATTATTCATGTTGGCACCATTAGCTTGGTGATGCGTTGTGGTGCGTGACGATGGTGATGGTGAGCGATGACCCAGCCTTCCTCACTGCCTTCACTGAGTCCTCCTTCAAGAGCCACCTCCTGCTGGTCCAGAAACAAAGCTGCTCGTATTCACTCGCATCTCTTTCCTCCAACTCCAGACCCTTCCCCACCTTCACAGGGCTCTCTCACGAACCACTTCTCTCGTTGCTGCTGTGGACGATACCTTGCCAGTCTTCAGGTCAGGTAACGATTATTATCCGTATACAGTTGCCAACATAAATACTGATTCATTGTAAGTATCGAGACTATAAATAAGGAATTTTGAAACCCAGTGAAATGGTCGCAGTCGTTCAAGCTTTTTACATTATTATTCAACATCTTCATAAATAACTGACCTTGTGACCCTAGTGGTTGCAACCGCACAAGAACACAAAGTAAAAATTAGAAAATACTGAGTTTTAATTAACGAACAGATTGTTTTTTCATCAACAGAACCAAAGTGTTCTCATGGCTGCCGTTCACCGACCCAGAATCTCGGCCGTAACAAGTGGCATCGTGGACTATCGATCAACGTCTAACTTTCACCTATCCACTAGATCTTTTCCCCCAATGGTAAACTTTGTGTGCGGCAACTGTCCTCTAAGATATTGCCATAGTACAGAGGCAGTGAACTGCATACATAACAAATTTTACATGGTAACTCATATTGTTATAACATGCCCCAGTTTACTGATTTACAGTACATAAAAGGATGGATCAGGGTGTGATGATTCCTGAGTTGAAGTAGAGGAGACATACAAAAATAAACAAATAAATAAATAACAAAATAAGCACGCTGAGTAGGTGACATTTCTAGAATAGGCCTAATTTAACATTATTCCATCTATTTAGACTTGAATACCCCTGAATGAATATAGTAATCCAAGTAATATTACTAGATAACGCAATATTGTACACCATCTTGCCGTAGGTTCCCGCACCGGCCTCACGTGTTAGTGACGGCGGAGGAGTTTGTGTCACAGCTGGCAATTATAGTAGATGACCCCGATGGCACCAGGGGGCAAACGACTCACCTTCTGGGGGGCAGCGGGGAACATTATGGAGATAATGTCCGCAATCATGAACTTCACGTAAGCTATAATACACACTTGGTTTGATTCACTCTTTGTTTGGCTGAAAGTATATTGGTTCTACAAACTTACACTGGCTTGTTACACAAAGTCCTAAGTTATAAAAAATATATTATAAATGTGATCTTACCCGCTCGACTCATTTTTCGTTAAGGAAAAGGTGTTACAAAATCATCAAAGGTACTTAAATCACGCCCCTCTGACAGGTACACGTACATGAGGTCCTATGATAGGAATTGGAGTTTACTGCAGTGCAATGGGACTTGACAGGCATGATGGGACTCGTTACACATGAGGTCAGATCTATAGTTCGTTTACTCCAACTTGGCTCAGATTTTCGTCCTTTATAATACGAAGCTCGATGGCAGAAAAAGACGATGTTACCCTTTCCTTCCTTTTCATAAGACTGTTCTATCACTAGCGTCCTTTACTAGTGCTAATCTGTTATTGTAGCCAACTTCTCAATATTCAATGGCAGTTTTGGGCCAAGTTAGAACAAGAGTATATATAGCATCTGTGAATTGAATACTCTTTGATTAAGGGCACTTAGTATCACCTCTTTCTCAGTTATATATTTTCAGCATTTCTTTTTAACATTAATTTTTGCTATGCCTTCTGTCTGGTTGTTATTATTATAATCAGTTTCTGTTGACCTGCTGTTTATGTGATTTCACTCTTGATTTTACAAGCAACCGTATCTTCAATAGTTTTCAAAATTTAATTATCTTCCTACAGCTTTAAGCATTGTACAGTAGTTATATTTTCCTTACATAAAATTCGATCCTCATGTTTCGCAAATACATCATCTAAACAAATATCTTTTTGTCAGTTTCCCTTTCTCGAAAATTAACTTGGGGACGGTTTCCTCTTGAAATATCAAGTCGAGATCAATACATTGTGGTAAAGGTTGATGTTTTATGAAATATATCCCGACATATACTATTTACTGTTCTTCAAAATACTTTACAAAAACACATTTCAGGAAGTGGAATTTACTCCAGGACCAGTTTTCATGGATATAACCAGCAGCCAGTGGAGAGTCTGCTCTCCATTTGTGTTTATAGGAAATTATCTAATTCTAACTGCCCCTGGTCGACCTTAGGTGTACTCGTGGGAGCTTCCTGCTGCCTCTTAGACCAAAGGTTTGGGTGGCTGTGCTGACAACACTGTGGGCTGTATGGCTGTGATGCTGCTTCTACCTTTCTGCCTTCCCACTCATATTCAAGAACCACGCATGAACGATGCCAACACCTTCAACTGTGTGAGAATTCTTTGGAAGAAGGTAACTAGGTGCTTGTCATAATGTAGTTTTACAATGAGTAATGTTAGACTCTAAGAAATTAAGTGGGAACGGCTGAGTTAATGTAAGCAGCATCCAAGCTTGTTAGCATCATAACTAGTCAATTTTTCTCTGTGAGAATACAAAAAGAGCCATTTGTTTCGCCCACATAGTTTCATGATGATTAGCCACTGTTTTGTGTTAGAGGATGCTTAAATTCATCTAACTAATGGCAGCTTACTGTAACAACTACTTTTATTTCACCAAAGCTGCCAGAATGGGGCCATCAAATATTTTGGTGATCCATATCTGTTTTCCCCCTGTGGCGAGGGGGACACAATCTGGCCGCACAGTGGGGTGGGACTACTACTCTGCGGCCAGGTTGTGTTAGAAAGAATACTGCCACCGTATTCCTGCGTGTCGTAAAAGGCGACTAAAAGGGGCGGGATGAGGAGACTAGGGACCCCCTCCTCTGTTTTTTAGTTCCTAAAAAGAGACAGGCCAGAGAAAGGGATGGGGTATTGAGTTATCCCCGTACCCTGAAGATTGAGTCTATGAATGTGCGCGGATGTAGTACGACTGAGGCTAAAAGGGATGAGATTGGGAGAATGGTTGTGAGAAGAAAGTTGGATGTGTTAGCTTTGAGTGAAACGAAGATGAAAGGGAAGGGTGAGTCTATGTTTGGAAGTGTGAATGGAAGATTGTCAGGAGTTGATAGAGCAAGGACAAGAGAAGATGTGGCCTTGTTAGTGAGTCCGGAAGTACAGCAGTGTGTGATTGAATGGAAGGAGGTGTTATCGAGACTGATGATGGGTGAAAGCAGGAAATTTGAACGTGAGTTGTGGGTGTTTGTGAGTGCATATGGGCCTGGTAGTGAAAGAGATGAAGAAGAAAAGGAGTCTTTCTGGAATGATGTTGATGAGTGTCTGCAGAGTTTTGGAGCAGATATGTGCATGTGGTAATGATGAGAGATCTGAATGCTAGAGTGGGAAATGTAGCAGTTGAAGGTGTAGTTGGTATGCATGGTGTGCCTGGAAGAAATGAAAATGGGGAACGAATGATAGGGATGTGTGTTGAGCGAAAGATGGTGGTTGGAAATACGCTGTTCGAGAAGAAAGATATTTATAAGTATTCATGGGTGAGACAGGATGGTGGAATGGTTGTGGATAAAGCATTGATGGCCTATGTGATTGTGTCTAGGAATGTAATAGGAAGATTGTTGGATGTGAGAGTTCTGAGAGGGGAGGGTGGAGGTATGTCTGACCACTACCTGGTGGAGGGAAAGTTAAGAGTAAGTAAGAGATGGGTGAGAGCTTCGAGGGCTAGGTGTGGCAGGGAGGTTTTGAAAGTGAGTGAGTTGGATAACAGAGAGAAAATGATAGAATATCAGGAGAAATTGAAAGATGAGTAGATCGCAGTGAAAAATCAGGAAAATGGCAATGTGGAGGAGGAATGGCAGTTGTTTAAGAGTGCTGTGGTTGGGCATGCAGAAGAGAAAGGGAAGTGAATGGTGGTGCGAGGAAGTAAGTATGGCTGTGGCTGAGAAGAGACGTGCATATGAAGTGTGGCTGCAGAGGAAGGATGGGGTGTCATATGAGAGGTATTAGGAAAAGAGGAATAGGGCAAGAAGGGTTGTGCGTGATGCTAAAGTGGCAGCAGATGAGTGGTGGGGTAGCCGGCTGACTGATAATTTTCAACAGAATAAGAAAATGTTCTGGAAGGAGGTTAAGAGGGTGCGATTGGGAAAGTCTGGGAAGGAAGAGCGAATAAAAGCAGAGGATGGAAGGATGTTAATTGAGATGAATGCAGTAAGGAAGAGATGGGCAGAGTATTTTGAAAGATTGTTAAATGTAGAGGAGGAAAGGGTGGCTGAGATTGTGGCAGATGGAAGGGTGCAAGGAATAAATGTGTTGGGAGAGTTGAATGATTCTTTGATCACGAAGGAGGAAGTGGAGAAGGCAGTAAAGGAGATGAAAACAGGGAAAGCTGCAGGTATGGATGGGTGTGCTGTGGAATGCCTGAAGGGTGGTGGAGTGACTATTGTTGACTGGTTAGTAAGATTGTTGAATGTGTGCTTTGTGAAAAGTATGGTGCCAACTGACTGTGCAAGTGCTTGTGTGGTCCCATTGTATAAAGGCAAGGATGATAAGTATGAATGTACTAGCTTTAGAGGTATAAGTCTCTTGAGTGTTGTAGGTAAGGTGTATGGTAGAGTGTAAATTATGAGAGTTAGAGAGGGTACAGAGGGAGTGATTGGTGATGAGCAGTGTGGATTTAGGAGAGGGAGGGGATGCGTGGATCAGGTGTTCGCTGTGAGACAAGTGTGTGAAAAGTATTTAGCGAAAGGCAAGGATGTGTTTTGGGCATTCATGGATTTAGAGAAAGCGTATGACAGAATTGATAGGGAGGCTTTGTGGACTGTTTTAAGATTGTATGGACTTGATGGTAGGTTACTAAATGGGGTGAAAAGTTCTTATGTAAATAGTACAGCGTGTGTAAGAGTGGGAATTGCTGTGAGTGATTGGTTTTCTGTGAGAGTGGGGCTGCGACAGGGATGTGTGATGTCACCTTGGTTGTTTAATATTTATATGGATGGTGCTGTAAGGAGGTGAATGCAAGAGTTTTACGTGAAGGTCTGAGTTTGGTGAATGTTGATGGTGGAGAGTGGAATCTGAAGCAGCTGCTGTTTGCAGATGATACTGCACTGGTGGCTGATTGAGAGGAGAGATTGAGACAGTTGGTAGAGGAGTTTGGAAGGGTGTGTGAAAGGAGGAAATTTAAAGTAAATGAGAATAAGAGTAAAGTGATGAAGTGTATGAGGTTGGTAGATGGTGGGGGGGATGAATATAGTTTTGAATGGTGAGTTGCTTGAAGAGGTAGAGTGTTTTAAATATTTAGGGTCACATGTTGCTGTGGATGGAAAAATAGATGCAGAAGTGAAGTTTTGAATAAATGAAGCAGGTAAGGTGCTGGGAGGAATGAAAAAGGTGTTTAGATGTCGTTCGCTTAGAATGGATGTAAAGAGAAGGCTGTATGAGGGTGTTATGGTACCGACTGCGTTATGTGGGGCTGAAACATGGAATATGGGTGTAGCAGAGAGGAAAAGTTTGAATGTAATGGAGATGAGATGTCTGATGAGTATGTATGAAGTGACGCGTATGGATCGAGTGCGAAATGATGAAGGGCGAAGGAGAACTGGAGTTGTTCAGGTGATGACTGGTAGAGTTGAGCAGAGGGTGTTGCAATGGTTTGGGCATATGGAGAGAATGGATAATGAGCGATTGGTGAAAAAGATAACTAGATCTGATGTGAGAGGTGTAAGGCTGAGAGGGAGACCGCGAATAGGATGGATGGACAGTGTGAAGAGAGCGCTGAATGCGAGAGGGATGTCTGTTGATCAAGGAAGAGTGGCTGTGCGTGACAGAAATAAATGGAGAGAAATTCTATGTATCTATCTATTGCCAGACGCCTCAATCCAGTTCGGGGTGGCCACAAACAAATCGCCTCCACGTCGCCCTGTCCCCCGTCATTTCACTGCCCCGCTCCCAACTCACACCCCCCTCTCTCATATACCTCTCCACCCCATCGCTCCATCTCATCCTCGGCCTCCCCCTCCCTCTTCCCCCCTCCACCTCACTCACATACATTCTCTTCTTCAGTCTTTCACCCGCCATCCTCTCCACATGGCCAAACCACCTCAGTGTATTCCTCCTAACGCTTCCTATCACATCCACATCCACACCACAATGCTCCTTTATATCCTCATTTTTCAGCCTGTCTCTCCATGTGACTCCACAGGCTCCTCTTAAATAACTCATTTCCACTGCTCTCACTCTTGACTTGTGTCCTTCCAGCAACGTCCAAGCTTTACTTCCATACGTTAGAGTTGGTATCACAATACTGTCATGTAGTACCTTTTTCACTTCCATGCTCACTTCCCTGCTTCTTATCACTGCTTTCAAGGAACCAGCAACCTTTCCTCCCTGCTGTACCCTTTCAAGCACTTCACCCTCCAAACCTCCATCCTTACTCATCACACTACCCAAGTACTTAAATGTACCTCACATTTTCCAATTCCTCTACCATCCAACCACGCTGTACATTCACTGACTTCACCCCTCTCAAAGACCATCACTTTACTCTTCCCTACATTCAGCTTTAGATTCCGTTTCTTACACACTCTCCCAAACTCATCCACCAAGCCCTGCAGTTCCCCTTCGTCTTCACTCAACAACACAGTATCATCTGCAAACAACAGTACAGGGAGTTTCCAAACACTATCCTCTCTCACCAGGGCCACTCCAACATCCACTACTCTATATTGTACCTTTTTTATTACCCCATCCATGTACAGACTGAACAACCATGGAGACATGACACATCCCTGTTTCAACCCAACCTTCAAAGAGAAAATTTCACTCAGTTCACCATCCACACGCACTTGCAGCCTTAGCACCTTCATACATACTCTTCACAGCATTCAACAACTTCCCATCTACTCCATGTATTCTTAATACTTTCCACAATCCTTGTCTATCCACCCTGCCATATGCTTTCTCCAAATCCATGAAAGCCGCATACAACTTCTTTCCCTTCTCTAGAAACTTTTCCACTAAAGATCTAAGAATGAATATCTGATCTACACAACCTCTTCCCTTCCTAAAGCCTCCCTGTTCTTCTCCAACTAATTCCTCTGTTCTTTCTCTAACTCAGTCAATAAGTATCCTACCATACACTTTTCGTATTATACTGAGAAGACAGATGCCCTATGATTACCACACACTTCTTTTTCCCTTTTTTCTTTGCACAATGGAATAATTATACCTGACTTCCAATCCTCCGGGACTCTACCTTCCTCCCAGGTCAATTTGCTCATTTTCCACATCCATTCTACTAATATCTCTCCCCCATTTTTCAGCATTTCACCACACACTCCATCAATTCCTGGGGCTTTCCCCGATTAAACTTTCTTCATTGCTTCCACAACTTGCATCCTACTGATTTTTTCCTGTCTTCTCACCTCCCTCCTCCTCCCAGCCATTCCCCAGCCACTTATACTCGCATTACTTCCATCCTCTATGTTCAACAATTCCTTAGTGTTCTCTCCATCTGCTCACTTTTTCTCCCTTCTCCACTAGTAATCTACCATTTTTATCTTTCACTCCCCTGCTAACTTCACTTTCACCCTGTCTTACTCTCTTCACCTCTTTCCAGAACATTTTCTTACAGTCCCTCCACTTTACACTCAAGTTCCTTCGAAATTCCTCATCCACTCTCTTCTTACTCTCTCTTACTAATCTTTTCACCTTTCTCTTTCTTCCTACATATAATCTCTCTTCCACCTCTCAGCTTCTTCCACGCCCCTATTTCTCATCCATTCATTGTATACTTTCTTCTTTTGTGCCACAGCCTGTCTCATCTCTTCATTCCACCACGCTGTTCCCTGCACTCCCTTCCGTCTTCTTTTCATCCCACACACCACATCACATGCTGCACATATTTCTTCTGTAAATATCCTGCACAGACCTTCCACATCCCCCATCTGCTCTAATTCATATTTGCCCAATCGTTCCTCCACTTCCCTCTGATACTCTGCCTTTTTCTCATCCTCTTGTAACCTTTCCACTCTCCTTACAAATACTCCTTCTTCCCGTCCTTCCCTTCTCCTATTTCTCCATCCTAATTGGACCTTGATTCTGGCCACCACCAAGTAGTGGTCAGAAAGTCCACTCCCCCAACCTCCATAAGCTCTTGTATCCATTACACATTTTCGGATCCTTTCATCCATACACACATATTCAATCATTGCCTTCCTTTCATTCAGTTCACCACCCACCCTTCTCATCACTTGTCATGTATACCTGTGGATCATTTTGTGCTTGAAGAGGGTATTGGCTATCACCAACTCCCTCCCAGCACAAATGTCCACTAACGCACTGCCATTCTCATCTATCTCAGCAGGCACACCCCACTCACCAACTATTCCATCCACCTTCACATTCCCTACTTTACCATTCATATCACCGAGCAAGAACACTCTCTCATTCCTTCCAAACTTTTCCATGCATACTTCCACATTTGTCCAGAACTCTTCTCTCACTCTGCTTGCACGATCTTGCGTTGGCGCATACACACACACAATCGCCCACATTTGTATTCCAACTTTCAGTCTTACCCACACAATCCTTGACCCAACAGATCCATACTCTCTTATGCTCTACTTCCATCTTTTACTCACAACTCTACATACTCCTTCTTTTGCCCTCTCATTCTCACCTACTCCTGCACATATACCCCATCCATACTCCCATTCTCTCACACTCTCACCTCTCCATTTCGTTTCAGTTATTCCGCATACATCAACTTTTGCACCCTCAAGCACCTGGACAATCTCTCTCTCTTTCACCTCATCATTTGCTCCCCTTACATTCCAAGTTCCAATTACCATGTCCTTTGTCCGGTCCTTGGTCGTCATCTTTTGGTCAGTCCTTGTCCGAGGCTTGTTGTTTGTCTTTTTAGTTAGTTGTTTTCCGGGGAGGGGCACTAACCCTCCGCCAACCCTTTTAGTCGCCTTTTACGACAAGCAGGGATACTGGGGGAGTATTCTTGAAATACCCCCCCAGGGGCTAAATTGTGAATGAATAAATGATGACACAGCCCTGAAGGGATATTCTCCCACATTTGGTCGGATCAGCTAGTCAGGTGCGGTTAAGGGGATGGGTCTATTATGATGTGGCAGGGGTAAACCAGCTCTCATGTCGGGCCCTGATGCGGATGTTACTGATTGTACTATGCAGTTGACCCTTGTGCCGTGTGGTGCGGTGAGGATCTGTCCCTTCTCCCATTTGGGGCTAAGATGCGAATGAATGTGTTTGAATGGATGAGTAAATGAGGAGTGTGTCGTCCTGTCTCGGCTACCTCTCTTTCCTTAGGGGAAGCAGCCTATGTATATAGATAGATAGATAGATATCTTTTGCTTGACTAAATTTTGTCATCCAGATATAAAGAGAATCAAAAGTCGATGATGGTGGGAGTGTGTGATGCTTGGGGTGTGGATGCTGATGATGGTGGTGCTGACACGAGCTATGTCGGCAACCTCATGTCCCTCCTGGCAGTCAGATAAATAGACCAATCCTACCGGAGACTTGAGGACGTTCTTGACAACTCTGCAACTCCGATGTTCGGATAATTGTTGTTCCAAACAGTTCGATCATTAAATATATTGAAGTGAGTGGTTGTTTCTTCAGGATGATAAATAATTATTTAGAGTATGTAATTGGCTGTCTATAATGCGATATTTTAATTGATATGCTGTTAGTTAATTGTGGAGTCAATAAACGATAAGTATATCAATTCTGCCTGAAATGATGGTGAAACTATTCATGAAACTCATATGTTAGTAAGAGGCTGCCCTAAGGTTAAGGCAGTTTCTGTGTATATAAGATATTTTTATTTTTTTTATGAACAGTTTCTCAAACACCCTAAAACAGCGAATTAATTTATGAGTAGGATCTATGATATTCATAGGTAATTTAGTTCGTGATGCTATTTTCAGTCATTAGCTCATGGGTCATCGGTTATACATATGTTTGATACATACCCAAATTTTTCTGGCAGACATTTACACGTACCTTTTTTTTTTTTTTTCGAATTACTAAAAACACGTGTTTCCAAATCCAGTAAACATATACTGTACAGTAAAGTAGACAATTTTTGAATGAGTAATTCGTTTCAGACTGCCACATCAGGTCCACCCCATGAACTTGGGAAACTGATGGGGGCGAAACGAGTCTCCTACAACAAGGTCGTCCAATTACCCAATAGTATGCAGCCCTTCGTGCGCGGTGCCACTCGTGTCATCTTTAACCTGGGTATAGTTGATTCAGCTATGTCACCTTGTTGCCCAAACGCTTTTCTCTTATAGGTTGTGATAGCTAAAGTAACTGAAATTAGGTATGTTTAATACTGTTATTTTTAGTTATCTGTATTTTAGATTGTATCAGTGTATCATAGCAGTACCAAGCCAACAACATATTAATATTTAATTGTTGTCACTCTATAGTATGAACACAGACACACACACACACACACACACACACACACACACACACACACACATAAGCTGTTGTTGAACTGGTTATATCACGTTAATCATGTAATATAATCTTGGCTTCTACTAAGACTTTTGTCAGCTGAGTAAAAAAGTCAGGGTATTTAAGTTAACAGATTGATACCTTTGAATTTACAAGGATCATAAGACAAATACCTGCTATGCATTGAATATTTCATGAGGTTGAGCTATGAAAACTCCCCTTTTCCAGCTCAGTCGTCTGGATCAGCTAGAATAATTTAAATATAACCAGGACTACTTTGCCAGACAAACTGGTTAAGTAAAGGACAATATAGAGGGCGATAATACAAAGATTTGCCTCTAAATGGTGCATTTATTAATATGCACTATCTTAGTAGGGCTGGAGCTGTCAAGATGTTACGACTCCTTTGTTACAATTTCCACTTGTAATTAATAATGCCAGGTAGCAGAGAAAGACACTGACACTGACGGATATAAATGAAATGAGGATTTCAGGGACGTACGACTGTTGATCTTACTCGAGTGAGAAATGATGAAGTGTGAAAGAGAATTGGAGTTGTTCGGGAGATGGCTGATCGAGATGAACAGAGGGTGTTGCAATGGTTTGGCCATATGGAGAGAATGGATACTGAGCGATTGGTGAAAAATATAACTAGATCTGATGTGAGAAGTGTAAGGCTGAGAAGACGACCCCGAATAGGATGGATGGACAGTGTGAAGAGAGCACTGGATGCGAAAGAGATGTCTGTTGAGCAAGGAAGAGTGGTTGTGCGTGAGAAAAATTAATGGGGAGATACTGTGAATGAATAAATGATGACGCAGCCCTGAGGGGATATTCTCCCACATTTTGTCTGATCAGCTGATCAGTCAGGTGTGGGTAAGAGGATGGGTCCATTATGATGTGGCAGGGGTAAAACAGCTCTGCTGTGGGGCCCTGCTGCAGATGTCACTGACTGCACTGCACAACTGATCGTCTTGCGGTGTGTTGCAGTGAGGATCTGTCCCTTCTCCCCTTTGGGGCTAAGATGCGAATGAATGTGTTTGAGTGGATAAGTAAATTGGGAGTGTGTCGTCCTGTCTAGGCTACCTCCCTTTCCCCTGGGGGAAGCAGCCTACGTACAGTATATAGATAGATAGACGACTGTTGACAAGAGGCAAGGTTGTAATTAACTAAAAACGATTGTTAGACAAATGTAAAACACTGCCTGACATTTGAAAATAAGAAACATCTTGTAAGTCTGTAAAAGGACCTCAGTAGTTTTTTAATCCTATATCTACGCTTTTGTAGTGATAATATCTGGTAATTCTTTTTGTAGGACGTTGTGATTTTTACATTTCACGGAGCGTCTACACAACCAACCCTCTGGTCATGGTGACTCAGAACAACAGTCTCTTTTTACCAAGGATAAATAAGTCGTAAGTGCCCCAGTTTAGTGAAAAAGCAATAATGTACTACAGATAACAGTTGTTGCAGTATAATTCTTTTTTTAGGTACAGATAAAAACATAACAAATATTTATAATCTGGTCCGTTTCACAGGAGGGCTTTGGGTATATGATAAACTTCCAAATATATATACATACATACGCTGAGATGTCTTGGAACAACTGACGAGAGCTAGGTATTTCACCTTTCATATTTCTTTGCGAGTTATCCCTCACATACAGACATATGTCTCGCCTTGTGGTTAGATCCCGCATTTTGGTGGAATCAAAGCTGTACGATAAATGGGTGAATACTCAGAACCCAACTCCAGCGTATGCAAGAACCCACCCAGGATCATCACCGTCACCACCACCATTCTCTCACTCACCATGATAGAAACTTCCTCCATTACTGAAAATAGGATAGATTTACGTCACTGTACCTTTAGTCCCCCTCAGTCTGATATTGCTTTTAACAATCAAAGTGTTTGTAACAAGAACGATTCCAACATCAGAATGGCTAAGGACGTCCTCAAGGCTCTGGTAGGGTTGGTCGATGTGTCTGACCACCAGGAGGGACATGAGGTTGCCGGCTTAGCTCTGTGTCAGCACAAGCAGCATCAGCATCCACACCCCCAGCATCACACGCTCCCACCACCACCATCCCTCGGCTCTCCGAATGTCTGACAAGGGGCAGGGAAATTTTTGGCACAGCTGATTTTGCAGCTTCTCACTATTCTGAATGCCCTGGCTCCTGACAAAAAATAAATTAAAAAAAAAAAGAATGGCGCTTAGAGTAATTTGGTATAATTTTACCAGGCCACACATACAAAGAATGATGCAAGAATGAAGAAAAACGAGGGATTCATTCATTCTCTGCCAAATATGGATAAATAGTGAAGCCATCTGAGTTAAGAGTGGTTTGTCTTGGAATGAACCAAACACATACTACCAAGTTGCTACCAGGACGGAAGAAATGCATCCAGTTACGTAATTATAGTTCATTTCTTTCAAAGTCAGCATAAAACAGTCTTTATTACTGGGGTCCTATTCAGAGCTACTAGAAGAGTTTGGCTTTTTAGAAAAATAAATAAATACAGTAAGTTCAATACAATTAAGCACAAGGCACAGAGCAAGGAAATTTGTCAGAGCAAGGTTATATATTCCGCGACTTAGCTGGTAGTTCATTTAGCGTGTGTGTGTGTGTGTGTGTGTGTGTGTGTGTGTGTGTGTGTGTGTGTGTGTGTGTGTGTGTGTGTAAGCGCATGTGCTTTTGTGTGAGTATAGGGGGAACGCCGATCATTCCATCCTCAATTACCTTCCTGCAGGAGGACCCTCACGCAGTTGAAGATATTTGTTTCTCGCCTGGCCGGGTCCTGCGCGTGGACAGGCAGGCAGTCAGGCAGCAGCAGCATCACAGTCAGCACGGCTGTCAGTGACGTCAGGGATGGCCCATACCAGAGGTGACAGAGGCCTCAGGAAGCCCCACCTATCAACCTCAGGGCGACCTAGGGCGGCAAGAATCTGATACCCACCCATGAATATAACCGTCGAGTAGTCCACCCCTTTAGCTCGAGTTAGATCCATGAGAAATGGCCGTGGGGTAAATTCCACTTCCTGAAATGTATTATTAAAGGAAATAATCTAATAAGGATAGAATGGTGGCTAACACAAGAGTTGATACAATACAGCAAACAGCTCTCAGCCACACTGGTCTGCGATACGTAACTCATTGGATATTTTCTGAGCAGCATTTTTCTGAATTTATAATACGTATAAAATTTTTAAAGTCATTACCCTTTTTAATTCATAGGCGACAACAGGGAAATATTTATACATTATGGGGGAAGCAGATCCATAAGAGGAACGTCAGGAATATACGTAACTATCCACACAATACTCCACGATGTGTTGTCAGTACAATCATCCTTCAGAATGTTGTATCGATTCCACAGGATAACCAGTCATATGGTAGTTCACAGTTCAATGGCAGAATAGGATAACAGTACAGCTAGACATCCTCTCCACAGAATTTCTTTGTGACTACCATAGTTTTCTAGTGTCAATTTTTGTTACAACCCACATTCGAGATGGAATTGTGGCGAAGTTAGGCCAGGTTAAAGTGGACAGAGTATTGTGAAAGAATGGAAGAGGTGGATAATAGTTTTTCAATTTATAAGATTAAGTCTTCATACGAGGCTTTAAAAACTCACCCCACGTGTGATGAGCCCCAACATGCCAGACTAGGTTCCATCACTCTTCAGTAGGCCCAGCTTCTGTCGTCAGGCCTAATGAATGTGTTCCTGTCGCAGAGATATTGTACGTATTGCAGGGAAAAATATAAATATTACTTCATCCTAAAGTCAAGGACTACAATGTTCATATGCCTAATCATTCCTAGTGGCATCTGTTATAGGACCAAACTATCTGTGTTGGTGTATCCTTATATCCTTGCCATAACAGTGTCTTTCACCCTGACGATCAAAATATTCCCCTAATCAGAATAAAATCGCCTGGAGATAGCATGAATAATCTAAAATACGAAAAACTTCGCAGGATTGAGGGGTTAAGGATGTCTAAAATTGAAGACTATCCGTATCTTTGCTCACGTAAAGTTCATGGCCTTGGACAGCATCTCCGAGACATGTCCTGCCACTCCAGGGAAGGTGAGTCGCTTGCCGCCGGGTGCTGCAGGGTCGTCCACCATGACCCCCACTTGCATAGGGAATTCCTCTGCTTTCACCAATACATTTTTTTTTAAATAACAGAACAGAGGAAGGAAAAACAAATGAATAAAGCAGTGGGTTGAAGTTTGGAGGGAAACAACTCTGGGGAAGCGAGTTCCAGAGAGATGCAATTCGGGGAATGAAAGAATTCTGATAGGCAGAAGTTCTGAAATATGGATGAGTGACATTCCAGTCATGAGCTTTACCAGATGCCCGTGTAGCACGAGGGAAGGCATGGAGAGGTGGCACCATGGACGCAACTTCGTCTGAGCATTTGCCATGAAAATATCTATAAAATAATGCAAGGGAGGCAACATTCCTTCTTACTTGTAGGGGAGGTAGTTTATTTGTCATGGCTGGGTTGTTAATAATTCTAACAGCTTTGCTCTGAATTTTGTCTAGTTTTTTTTATGCAACCTTTCCACATCCATTCCTCAAGGGAGAGCAATATTCAGGCTGAGAGCACACATGACTCTTATAAATTATAGCTAGCTGCTCGTCAGTGAAGAAGTTACGGACTCTGTACAATAATCCAAGTTTCTTTGAGGCGGTTTTACCAAGTGATCCATCATGAGAGGTCCAGCTGAGGGCATTGTAAAGTGAGACGCCGAGAATTTCAATACTTTTGGAGATGGGAATATCAGTAGCACTGAAGGTAATGTCCGAATCTGGCAATATCTGTCTATTAGTAAATTATATATATTTAGTTTTACTAGCATTAAATGAGACAAGGTTGTTTTGTCCCCATTCACTGATCGTATAGATAGGTCTTGATTTATGGAGATGGCTGTACTGAGTTGAGAGGTAGAGGTATTAGACTTTGTAAATGGGTGTCTGAGTGTGAATGAACTATGTAGTGTTGAGTCATCTGCATATGAGTGGATGGGATTGTGGGTGACAGATAAGAGATCATTAATATGAACCAGGAACAGAGTTGGCGCCAGAACTGATCCCTGCAGCACGCTGGCGTTAATTGAGTGGAAATTGGAACATACACCTCATCTACTTTTACTCTTATTTTCCTGTCACTGAGATATGAGGAAATCAAAGGAACAAAAGATGTTAGTCTATAGCAAGGGAGTATGGACAGCAGGGAACTGTGACATACTCTGTTGAAAGCTTTAGATATCAAGGGCTACTGCATGAGTTTCTCCATGTAGGTCAATCGATTGATGGATGGTAGGAGTTAGAAGATTGAGCATGTCAATGATGGATCTTTCGTAGCGAAAACCATATTGTCTATCACTATTTAACTCTGATGCAGTGATTTTGCTTGAAAATCAGGAGATAAAATGTTTTTTCTAAAATTCTCTTCAGTTTTCTTCCTCTGCTATGGATATGAATTATTACAGGTTTATATTTTGTTAAGTGTGTGTTGTTGGTATAACTTTTATTTATTTATTTATTTTTTTAAATTTCCATATATAGCATTATCAGTGTCAGTTGGTGACTTGAATCTGAACCCCTATTTTCTCATAGTTTATGTACTTTGCGATGCATGTTTTCAGATAACAACCATATTTCTTTGAAAACATCTGCTCATAAAAATGGGACCTGCCTATAGAATAGTAGTAAATTCTGAGAGGACTGTGCAGGAATTATAAAAAAAATAGGCCAAAATAATGTAAAGCAGTGATTTTGTGCCATACGGTAATTTGCTTACCATGGAATCACAGCGTTCTCTGTAATCATGTTTCTAGGTCAGTTAAAGGCTATGTCATGCATAGCTAAATACATTCAAAGGAATACAGAAGAGTGTATATGTGTCTTTTAAGGATGTGTAAATGGAAACTGTTCTCATATACGGAGCTAAATACTCATATAAATGGTGACCATCAGGAAAAACTCAGGCTAAGAAATCCTGAGAAATTTATGGCTATGGATCTTAATTTAAAATTACAACACCATTGTGCCAATGAAATTGTGATGGAATGCAGGATTTATTAAAGCATTTGAGATAGCACATTGATGAAGATACCTGTATAAAATGCCCATTAGTCAGTGCTCAATAACATTCTCTAAGAAAAAGACATTTTCATGACATTTAAGTACAGTAGGTATCATAGATACCATACAGTTAAGAACTTGGCCACAGGAATGATCTGTTCATCAAATTCACATTTGCCAGGGTTCTAGTAATTTAGGGAACTTGTTAGAGGTGTATTGGATGTCTGAATTCTGAGATCTGCAGATAGCCTTACGTATTCTGTGGCTGCTAGTTTTCTGAAAACAGCGTGTGTGGATGCAGATGTGGATGTCAGACTATTACATCCTTGTGGATGTGGATATTTTTAGGATATTTTTATTGTATAGTTTAATAGATTAATCATTATTCAGTCACTAGAACAGCAGTAATTCCCAAGTGGCAGCTGTTTATGTTAGTTTTCACATTTCAACTACAGTCAAACCCTCCAATGGATGTTGCAAAACAACGGATCAGGCATAGGTACCCTTTTAACCCCCCATGGCCTATAGCTAGACATTGTCACCCAACAGGCAGGGTTGTGGAGTTGGAGGTGTCAGGTTTTGGCTACAGTCGGGGCCAGTAAAACTCCCACGACTCTGACTTTGATTTTCCTAAGTCCACACATGTTAATAAAATTTCAAGCAGTTATGTGGTTACGCAGCTATAGTAATTCTGAGGTACAATCACATTAGCAATTGATGTCTCAAATTTCATGATTCATTGGTCACGTCTTGCAAGGGTGAGGTCTGCCAGATGTGTAAAAAATTCTTCTATTAACTGCTGTACTGTCATCTAGGCACCATGAATGTCATCCCAGCATTTATCAGCATATTTATGC
>NW_027644407.1:0-4995 GCF_032717465.1 Coenobita brevimanus
AAGGATGGAGCTGTCTCCACCCTTCATGTTGATCGTGTGCGAGTGGTCCCCCGAATCTTGTCTTACCAGTAAAGATAATAAGAATGTACGTCGGGCATACCCAGTACATGAAACAGATGATGATGATAATGGTGATGGTGAGGATGGCTCAGATGATTTTACAACCATTCCGGTATCTAGCCGAGGTCCTAGGCAATCATCCAACTTGCTAGTAAACCAAAGCTCTATGGGTGGTACCAACCCAATTCAGCAAAGTGAGAATGAAAGTGACAGTGAAAGTAAAAACGAAAGCGAAAGTGAGAGTAGAAGGGAAGACGAGAGCGAGGATAGAGGCGAGATAGAAAACGGAACGAGCAGTCACGAGGAAAGTGGAGACGGGGAGTCCCCGAGTAAAGTGGTCAGCCCTGCTTCAGATCGTTTCTCCCCAGCTAGCAGCCTCAGCCCTGCGTCGGCACCTAGATACAGCTTAGAGTCACACACAGCAGTAGAAGATTTTCCTCTAGCTATGGACAGGCCAATAGAACACACTGACAGGAAGACATGTAGAGAATACGCCATACTAGTCATGTTATTTTGTTTTTTTTTCCAGGTTATGCTGCTTGCAGTCGTAGTCAGGAAAGACTAGGCACATTGATCCTCACATTGAAAAACCTGCTCTAACAGGCCTCATCTATTCTCCAGCCTCCAAACTTATTTCAGCAGGAAATCACTATGTTGTTCCTGTTTTGTTAATACACGATGAGTTATATCGACCTCTTATTGAGGCACGGGATCTGGTCGATTCTGTCCAGTGGAATATAGATCACATAGACAACACATCCACCTTTGTGTCGTTATTAAGAGAGACTTTGATTTCATTTCAACGTGAGTTTCTCATTAGCTTTAATGACTTAAAAAATTCTGTTAATTACTTGTTGTTGGACAAACCACTGTCAGGTCGTAGAATTGGAGGCGCAACTGATCTTGTTGACGATGTTGCTAATGCTTTATTTGGAACTTGTACCCAGATTCAGGTGGACGAAATTCACACTAGACTGGGTCAGACTGAAGAGATGTCTGAGAAAGAGCATCGAGTGTTAAATGTTCACTCTCAGATACTAAATACAACTATAAGAGACATGTCACACATCCATGCTGACATTACTAACTTGCAGCTGGCAACTAATATTTCACATGCGGTAATTAGGCTCGGCTCCATAAAAACCTTGGAGTTAGAAGGCGAAGCTTGCATATTTGAAGCTTTTTCGTAATTTTCAGTTAGCTTTGTCGGATATCATTGCCGATCATGTGAGGATTAAGTTAGGCCTTCAGAATATGATGCAAGCTCGTCTGAATGCGAAGATAGTGCCAAATACATTATTGCTGGAACTTTTAAATAATATTTCTTTAATGAGACCAGGACTGCTTTTCCCTGCTCGTCCCGAATATCTTGCGTTATACAGGGATCTCGTTAAGGTAGTGCGTCGCAAGACTTCCTCTTCAGTGTGCTTCTACTTACTAATACCAGTTCAGGGTGACCCGGCAGACACTTTTGATGTCACCTGCATCACTTCCCTGCCTTATAAAGTCCCTGACACAGATGTCTATGTACAGACTGTCCCCTCTGCCAAATTCATTGCGCTGAGTGAAAATCGTTTACATTAGATGCTTATGGACGATTTCACTCAGTGCTGCCTCATCAGCAGTTGCTGGTGTGCAAGCCGCAAAGTCCAGTGTTGAGATCAAGCACTAGCACATGTGAGAGTGCTACATTCCTCAACAAGGACATTGTGCCTCAACTCTGCAGGAAACGGTTATTAAAAACTTTGTTTCTGTGTTTGTTAAGAATAATGCTAAGTTGTGTTTTTCTACAAATAAGCCTAAGCAGTTTACTCGTAATTGTGCTATTAATGAGATAAGTAAGACAATACAGATTGTTAAGGGTAAAGGACATTTGGTCCTGGGTGACGGTTGCAGTGCTCACAGTGAAACACTCACACTTCCAGCTTATGCCACCCTCACCAAGGATACTAAACTCTCTCTACTCCCCCACACATTACATTTCAATATGTCTCTCTCTCGTGTTGAACTACAGTAGATGCCATACGAGCAATCCCTGAGATTGTTCCCCAGAGTAACTCCTTCAAACCCTTGTACCTAGATGAGTAACTACACTTCCAATCTAAACTCTTTCTTCTCAAACCCCTACCCAAACCAACCCAGCCAGTCGCCCTAGCGGTTTATGTTTATGCTCTGTCAGGTGCTATTGCTATGTTCCTCGCTTCCTATATAGGGTAAAAGTGTTGGATTAACAGACTCTGATGTCGCTGCATTCGACCGTTATTGGAGCGTTCCCTATCTTGGATCGCTCTCTCTTTCTTCTCGCCATCCGGGGATGCTTACCCCCGGAACTTCCTGATGTCCCTGTGGAGTATATGGCGAGAACGAGGTGAGAGGGGTGTCGGCCTTGCAACGATCAAGTACTTGCCAACCACCTGAATACCACTGCTCCTGGCGTCATCTCCACCTCTTACTCACATAGCCTCTTCGGACTGAGGCCTGGGTCGAATGAGACTAGAAGATGAGAGGAGGAAGGCGGAGAAAAAGGAGTGAAAAAGAAGACGGATGTGGGTCAGGCAAATATGGAGGACGACAGGATAATGGATCGTCAGCGTCAGAAGTTCCTGAAGGCAGCGTATATAACACTCCAATGTAAACATGGTACTGAGGTTTTGGCAGGTGCACAGCAGAATGGGACCCAGCACATGGAGCTAGGAGACAGCGAGGGCTGAAGAGAATTGCAGAGGAAAGGGAAGATGAAACACAAGAATAAATGAAGTGAATAAGGGAGTGATGGGAGAAGGAGAATGACTAGGTGAGGGGCAAAAACACCCAGGACATAGATTAGTAAACAAGCTCTCGAGGGGCTGGGATGCAGAGGTTAATGCACTAGGAGTGCACTGGAGGGCCTCGGTGAGGGCTGTTGTCTGTGAGATCTATACCCGGATGGTATGCCAGTGAGTGAGAGCAGAGGGTGTATACTGAGATAGAACAGTGTGTATTGATGACTCAATATCCGTATGGAAGTGTATAAAAGCATGCTTATGAGAGAGGCGGGGTCAGAGAAAGTTTGGCAGTCAGACAGAAATTGTCTTGTGTCCAGTTGGGACAGACGGGGAGAACACAGCCACGACCATGGGCTTCGTGGTACTGGTGAGTAGAAGTATATGAAGAATAGTCTTGCAGGAGAGTAACACAAGGTGAATAAGTGCCGTTAAAATAAAGTAAAGTACCGGCAGTCACTACTCGGAAAAACCAACAATATTATTTGACGCATATATTCCACGTCGTGGCGAGTATTAAATAGTAGAATTAACTTAGAATAAGACTTGTAACATTTAAGTGAACATTTATCATTCACTGATGGGTTGTCTAGTCATTGACTGAGTAAACTTAAGTCGTAGATAACTATCAAGTTAAGTACTTAGTTGCTGTCAAGTCGTAAATAACCGATTGAGATTTCCCTTGTGTCGAGTTGAGTCTCGGGATATTAAGTTAGTGCTATAGTTGTGTAACCTGCTTCTACAGTAGTGTACATACTCTATATACAATTGTTAAGAATGAGGTAAAAATTGTTTCTGTGTTTTGTTACCTTAGTGTGGAACTCTTAATTTTTGGAAGTCCAGGAGGGAGTCTAGGGGAGAAAGGGGTACCTAATATGTTGTTGTCCTAACCTACGAGGTTCTAGGCCCCCTCTCATCTCCACACTTTCCGCTGCTACTGTCACACGCTACCAACTACTAATTAGTGGCAGCCGTTCACCGTGCACGGTGATACTGAGTGCGAAGCAAAACCAGGGTTATGTTGAGAGTGTAGAATACGACAATAGTGGTGTGTGTCTTAGGTGGCCACCGGACCCTTTTGGACCCTCCTGGCTCCACCACACACCAGCTCCATCACAAGCACCACCACAGCCACTGTGAACCAATACCCAAGCACGCAAACATGCCCTGAAAATGTAGAATGCGAGATGTAGGCCAGTAATCCTTTCAATAATGGACTAATTTATAGTACCCCTTTTCCATACGTAGTCAGCTCGTATGACGTCACACATATATGTCTGTAAGAATCTATTAAAACAAATATTTACTTGGAACTGATCTTCAGGCCAAGGTAGGGATTGATTATCTTTCTGCTATCCCATATTCTTGTATAGCCTTGACGTTTAACCCTTTTTTGGTACACTTACAGTTTCATTTGCAACTTACGTACATCTGGGTCTGTCAGACCCAACTTTTAAAAAATGCTGTAGTGTCACACATGTTTCATAAAATGAATTCCTGAATATCCTACAGTGTATTACGTCTTATCAGTTACAAAATGATGCAAGTTTTGATTCACTTCACTCTACATATAAAAAAAAAAGTGAGAAAAATGTCACACACACACAAAAAAGATATTTTTTGACACTCGCCATACACGAAACCGGGGAACTTTATGAGCCTAGCACTTATGTTACAACTTGAGGGGTGGAGGTCCTACATTATGGGCATAGTGGATCCCACACGGAATAAAGACAAACTGCAAACTCGGAGTAGAAAAATCTCCGCCATCCTCAGGTACACCTGGGTCTAACAGACCGAAATCCAATTATGAGTGGTATATTGCAAAAACATGGAGAGAAGCAAAAGAAACCCCCCTACACCCTGCATGGGCACAAAAAGTTAGAAAAGGTATTGAGAAAGACAGTGATCCCAGGCATCTATAAGTTACTGAACTATAGCATCGAAAAAATCGCCCGGGTCTGTAAGACCCAGGTGTACCTGAGGAGAGTTAATCTATCCTCACACTCAGATAGTATCAGTATAGACTAGCTCTCGGAGGACGATGCTGAGATTCATAAACTTTGTCCATAACTCGTGTTTCTCTCCAACACCCACCGACAACTGCCCTAACACTTCAACATAGGCTAGTTCAATGTACCTGATAGGAAGTCAAGTTCACTATGATCCAAAA
>NW_027644408.1:0-4995 GCF_032717465.1 Coenobita brevimanus
CTTAAGTCGTAGATAACTATCAAGTTAAGTACTTAGTTGCTGTCAAGTCGTAAATAACCGATTGAGATTTCCCTTGTGTCGAGTTGAGTCTCGGGATATTAAGTTAGTGCTATAGTTGTGTAACCTGCTTCTACAGTAGTGTACATACTCTATATACAATTGTTAAGAATGAGGTAAAAATTGTTTCTGTGTTTTGTTACCTTAGTGTGGAACTCTTAATTTTTTGGAAGTCCAGGAGGGAGTCTAGGGGAGAAAGGGGTACCTAATATGTTGTTGTCCTAACCTACGAGGTTCTAGGCCCCCTCTCATCTCCACACTTTCCGCTGCTACTGTCACACGCTACCAACTACTAATTAGTGGCAGCCGTTCACCGTGCACGGTGATACTGAGTGCGAAGCAAAACCAGGGTTATGTTGAGAGTGTAGAATACGACAATAGTGGTGTGTGTCTTAGGTGGCCACCGGACCCTTTTGGACCCTCCTGGCTCCACCACACACCAGCTCCATCACAAGCACCACCACAGCCACTGTGAACCAATACCCAAGCACGCAAACATGCCCTGAAAATGTAGAATGCGAGATGTAGGCCAGTAATCCTTTCAATAATGGACTAATTTATAGTACCCCTTTTCCATACGTAGTCAGCTCGTATGACGTCACACATATATGTCTGTAAGAATCTATTAAAACAAATATTTACTTGGAACTGATCTTCAGGCCAAGGTAGGGATTGATTATCTTTCTGCTATCCCATATTCTTGTATAGCCTTGACGTTTAACCCTTTTTTGGTACACTTACAGTTTCATTTGCAACTTACGTACATCTGGGTCTGTCAGACCCAACTTTTAAAAAATGCTGTAGTGTCACACATGTTTCATAAAATGAATTCCTGAATATCCTACAGTGTATTACGTCTTATCAGTTACAAAATGATGCAAGTAAGTTTTGATTCACTTCACTCTACATATAAAAAAAAAAGTGAGAAAAATGTCACACACACACAAAAAAGATATTTTTTGACACTCGCCATACACGAAACCGGGGAACTTTATGAGCCTAGCACTTATGTTACAACTTGAGGGGTGGAGGTCCTACATTATGGGCATAGTGGATCCCACACGGAATAAAGACAAACTGCAAACTCGGAGTAGAAAAATCTCCGCCATCCTCAGGTACACCTGGGTCTAACAGACCGAAATCCAATTATGAGTGGTATATTGCAAAAACATGGAGAGAAGCAAAAGAAACCCCCCTACACCCTGCATGGGCACAAAAAGTTAGAAAAGGTATTGAGAAAGACAGTGATCCCAGGCATCTATAAGTTACTGAACTATAGCATCGAAAAAATCGCCCGGGTCTGTAAGACCCAGGTGTACCTGAGGAGAGTTAATCTATCCTCACACTCAGATAGTATCAGTATAGACTAGCTCTCGGAGGACGATGCTGAGATTCATAAACTTTGTCCATAACTCGTGTTTCTCTCCAACACCCACCGACAACTGCCCTAACACTTCAACATAGGCTAGTTCAATGTACCTGATAGGAAGTCAAGTTCACTATGATCCAAAAATAAACCATGGGAAGATGGAGGAGGAGCAGTGTCGGAAGTACGTGGAAAAATTCGTAATTTTAAAAGGCAGGTGTTACTGTGGACTTATATTTTTATCCGAAATACCTAACTGCATAATAAAATATGACACGGTACATATTTGCCTACGAGATATTAAAAGATGTTCATTACTCGATTGCATACACCAAACTTTTTCACCACTTTACTCCAGTTAAGTATCTTGTTACTTGTTTATTTTTTAACCTTACTGTCTTTCGCAGTAAAAAGCTTAATGTAAGCTATGTTCTGCCTACCAGATCAAAAAAAATCTCTCAATATGGTCCTCTAATTAACTAGTTTCTCAGGCATAGTAGCACTGATAACATTAAATTTATTCTAACTGATGACAGACGACTGGGAAGGGAAAGGGAGCTCTCATAGCTCAGCCTCCTGAAATATTCAATGCATAGTAGATATTTGCCTTATGATCCTTGTAAATTCAAAGGCATAAATTTGTTAACTTAAATAACCTGATTTTCTTACTCAGCAAAATCTTAGTAGAAGTCAAGTTTAAATTACATGATTAACGTGATATAACCAGTTCAACAACAGCTTGTGTGTGTGTGTGTATGTGTGTGTGTGTGTGTGTGTGTGTGTGTTTGTGAGAGAGTGCCTGTGTGTGTGTGTTCATGCTGTTTTAGAATGACAACAATTAAATATTATTATGTTGTTGGCTTGGTACTGCTATGATACATTAATACATTCCAAAATACAGATAACTAAAAATAAATATAACATACATAATTTCAGTAACTTTTGCAATCATATTACAACCTATGAGAGAAAACCTTTTCGGCAGCAAGTTGATATAGTTGAAACCCAGGTCAAAGATGACATTAGTGGCAGCGCGCACGACGGTCTCCATACTGTTTTCTAATTCCACGAACTTGTTGTAGGCGACCCGTTTTGCCCTCATCAGTTTCCCCAGTTCATGAAATGGACCTGACGTGGCAGTCTGAGAAGAATAAGGCTATCAAAAATTGTCTATGTTACGGTATATGTTTATTGAATTTGTAAACACGAGTTTTCAGTAACTAGAAAAAAAAAAAAAAGGTACGTGTAAATGTCATGTAGATTTTTTAAAAATATATCAAAGATATGAAAATAACCAACGATCCATGAGTTAATGACTGAAAATAGCATCAGGAACATATTTATGGTAAAAAAAAAAAAATTTCAATAGACAGTAATTGCCTTAACCTTTGGGCAGCCTGCTACTATGATATGAATTTCATGAATTAGGCTCGGCTCCTTAAAAACCTTGGAGTTAGAAGGCGAAGCTTGCATATTTGAAGCTTTTTCGTAATTTTCAGTTAGCTTTGTCGGATATCATTGCCGATCATGTGAGGATTAAGTTAGGCCTTCAGAATATGATGCAAGCTCGTCTGAATGCGAAGATAGTGCCAAATACATTATTGCTGGAACTTTTAAATAATATTTCTTTAATGAGACCAGGACTGCTTTTCCCTGCTCGTCCCGAATATCTTGCGTTATACAGGGATCTCGTTAAGGTAGTGCGTCGCAAGACTTCCTCTTCAGTGTGCTTCTACTTACTAATACCAGTTCAGGGTGACCCGGCAGACACTTTTGATGTCACCTGCATCACTTCCCTGCCTTATAAAGTCCCTGACACAGATGTCTATGTACAGACTGTCCCCTCTGCCAAATTCATTGTGCTGAGTGAAAATCGTTTACATTAGATGCTTATGGACGATTTCACTCAGTGCTGCCTCATCA
Source organism: Coenobita brevimanus (assembly GCF_032717465.1). NCBI lineage: Eukaryota > Metazoa > Arthropoda > Malacostraca > Decapoda > Coenobitidae > Coenobita > Coenobita brevimanus. The sequence continues at coordinate 3,347 of NW_027644408.1, forward strand.
GCAGTTGCTGGTGTGCAAGCCGCAAAGTCCAGTGTTGAGATCAAGCACTAGCACATGTGAGAGTGCTACATTCCTCAACAAGGACATTGGCCTCAACTCTGCAGGAAACGGTTATTAAAAACTTTGTTTCTGTGTTTGTTAAGAATAATGCTAAGTTGTGTTTTTCTACAAATAAGCCTAAGCAGTTTACTCGTAATTGTGCTATTAATGAGATAAGTAAGACAATACAGATTGTTAAGGGTAAAGGACATTTGGTCCTGGGTGACGGTTGCAGTGCTCACAGTGAAACACTCACACTTCCAGCTTATGCCACCCTCACCAAGGATACTAAACTCTCTCTACTCCCCCACACATTACATTTCAATATGTCTCTCTCTCGTGTTGAACTACAGTAGATGCCATACGAGCAATCCCTGAGATTGTTCCCCAGAATAACTCCTTCAAACCCTTGTACCTAGATGAGTAACTACACTTCCAATCTAAACTCTTTCTTCTCAAACCCCTACCCAAACCAACCCAGCCAGTCGCCCTAGCGGTTTATGTTTATGCTCTGTCAGGTGCTATTGCTATGTTCCTCGCTTCCTATATAGGGTAAAAGTGTTGGATTAACAGACTCTGATGTCGCTGCATTCGACCGTAATTGGAGCGTTCCCTATCTTGGATCGCTCTCTCTTTCTTCTCGCCATCCGGGGATGCTTACCCCCGGAACTTCCCTGATGTCCCTATGGAGTATATGGCGAGAATGAGGTGAGAGGGGTGTCGGCCTTGCAACGATCAAGTACTTGCCAACCACCTGAATACCACTGCTCCTGGCGTCATCTCCACCTCTTACTCACATAGCCTCTTCGGACTGAGGCCTGGGTCGAATGAGACTAGAGGATGAGAGGAGGAAGGCGGAGAAAAAAGGAGTGAAAAAGAAGACGGATGTGGGTCAGGCAAATATGGAGGACGACAGGATAATGGATCGTCAGCGTCAGAAGTTCCTGAAGGCAGCGTATATAACACTCCAATGTAAACATGGTACTGAGGTTTTGGCAGGTGCACAGCAGAATGGGACCCAGCACATGGAGCTAGGAGACAGCGAGGGCTGAAGAGAATTGCAGAGGAAAGGGAAGATGAAACACAAGAATAAATGAAGTGAATAAGGGAGTGATGGGAGAAGGAGAATGACTAGGTGAGGGGCAAAAAACACCCAGGACATAGATTAGTAAACAAGCTCTCGAGGGGCTGGGATGCAGAGGTTAATGCACTAGGAGTGCACTGGAGGGCCTCGGTGAGGGCTGTTGTCTGTGAGATCTATACCCGGATGGTATGCCAGTGAGTGAGAGCAGAGGGTGTATACTGAGATAGAACAGTGTGTATTGATGACTCAATATCCGTATGGAAGTGTATAAAAGCATGCTTATGAGAGAGGCGGGGTCAGAGAAAGTTTGGCAGTCAGACAGAAATTGTCTTGTGTCCAGTTGGGACAGACGGGGAGAACACAGCCACGACCATGGGCTTCGCGGTACTGGTGAGTAGAAGTATATGAAGAATAGTCTTGCAGGAGAGTAACACAAGGTGAATAAGTGCCGTTAAAATAAAGTAAAGTACCGGCAGTCACTACTCGGAAAAACCAACAATATTATTTGACGCATATATTCCACGTC
>NW_027644409.1:0-23976 GCF_032717465.1 Coenobita brevimanus
ATAAACCATGGGAAGATGGAGGAGGAGCAGTGTCGGAAGTACGTGGAAAAATTCGTAATTTTAAAAGGCAGGTGTTACTGTGGACTTATATTTTTATCCGAAATACCTAACTGCATAATAAAATATGACACGGTACATATTTGCCTACGAGATATTAAAAGATGTTCATTACTCGATTGCATACACCAAACTTTTTCACCACTTTACTCCAGTTAAGTATCTTGTTACTTGTTTATTTTTTAACCTTACTGTCTTTCGCAGTAAAAAGCTTAATGTAAGCTATGTTCTGCCTACCAGATCAAAAAAAATCTCTCAATATGGTCCTCTAATTAACTAGTTTCTCAGGCATAGTAGCACTGATAACATTAAATTTATTCTAACTGATGACAGACGACTGGGAAGGGAAAGGGAGCTCTCATAGCTCAGCCTCCTGAAATATTCAACGCATAGTAGATATTTGCCTTATGATCCTTGTAAATTCAAAGGCATAAATTTGTTAACTTAAATAACCTGATTTTCTTACTCAGCAAAATCTTAGTAGAAGTCAAGTTTAAATTACATGATTAACGTGATATAACCAGTTCAACAACAGCTTGTGTGTGTGTGTGTGTATGTGTCTGTGTGTGTGTGTGTGTGTGTGTGTGTTTGTGAGAGAGTGCCTGTGTGTGTGTGTTCATGCTGTTTTAGAATGACAACAATTAAATATTATTATGTTGTTGGCTTGGTACTGCTATGATACATTAATACATTCCAAAATACAGATAACTAAAAATAAATATAACATACATAATTTCAGTAACTTTTGCAATCATATTACAACCTATGAGAGAAAACCTTTTCGGCAGCAAGTTGATATAGTTGAAACCCAGGTCAAAGATGACATTAGTGGCAGCGCGCACGACGGTCTCCATACTGTTTTCTAATTCCACGAACTTGTTGTAGGCGACCCGTTTTGCCCTCATCAGTTTCCCCAGTTCATGAAATGGACCTGACGTGGCAGTCTGAGAAGAATAAGGCTATCAAAAATTGTCTATGTTACGGTATATGTTTATTGAATTTGTAAACACGAGTTTTCAGTATTAAAAAAAAAAAAAAAGGTACGTGTAAATGTCATGTAGATTTTTTTAAAATATATCAAACATATGAAAATAACCAACGATCCATGAGTTAATGACTGAAAATAGCATCAGGAACATATTTATGGTAAAAAAAAAAAATTTCAATAGACAGTAATTGCCTTAACCTTTGGGCAGCCTGCTACTATGATATGAATTTCATGAATTAGGCTCGGCTCCTTAAAAACCTTGGAGTTAGAAGGCGAAGCTTGCATATTTGAAGCTTTTTCGTAATTTTCAGTTAGCTTTGTCGGATATCATTGCCGATCATGTGAGGATTAAGTTAGGCCTTCAGAATATGATGCAAGCTCGTCTGAATGCGAAGATAGTGCCAAATACATTATTGCTGGAACTTTTAAATAATATTTCTTTAATGAGACCAGGACTGCTTTTCCCTGCTCGTCCCGAATATCTTGCGTTATACAGGGATCTCGTTAAGGTAGTGCGTCGCAAGACTTCCTCTTCAGTGTGCTTCTACTTACTAATACCAGTTCAGGGTGACCCGGCAGACACTTTTGATGTCACCTGCATCACTTCCCTGCCTTATAAAGTCCCTGACACAGATGTCTATGTACAGACTGTCCCCTCTGCCAAATTCATTGTGCTGAGTGAAAATCGTTTACATTAGATGCTTATGGACGATTTCACTCTGTGCTGCCTCATCAGCAGTTGCTGGTGTGCAAGCCGCAAAGTCCAGTGTTGAGATCAAGCACTAGCACATGTGAGAGTGCTACATTCCTCAACAAGGACATTGGCCTCAACTCTGCAGGAAACGGTTATTAAAAACTTTGTTTCTGTGTTTGTTAAGAATAATGCTAAGTTGTGTTTTTCTACAAATAAGCCTAAGCAGTTTACTCGTAATTGTGCTATTAATGAGATAAGTAAGACAATACAGATTGTTAAGGGTAAAGGACATTTGGTCCTGGGTGACGGTTGCAGTGCTCACAGTGAAACACTCACACTTCCAGCTTATGCCACCCTCACCAAGGATACTAAACTCTCTCTACTCCCCCACACATTACATTTCAATATGTCTCTCTCTCGTGTTGAACTACAGTAGATGCCATACGAGCAATCCCTGAGATTGTTCCCCAGAGTAACTCCTTCAAACCCTTGTACCTAGATGAGTAACTACACTTCCAATCTAAACTCTTTCTTCTCAAACCCCTACCCAAACCAACCCAGCCAGTCGCCCTAGCGGTTTATGTTTATGCTCTGTCAGGTGCTATTGCTATGTTCCTCGCTTCCTATATAGGGTAAAAGTGTTGGATTAACAGACTCTGATGTCGCTGCATTCGACCGTTATTGGAGCGTTCCCTATCTTGGATCGCTCTCTCTTTCTTCTCGCCATCCGGGGATGCTTACCCCCGGAACTTCCCTGATGTCCCTGTGGAGTATATGGCGAGAACGAGGTGAGAGGGGTGTCGGCCTTGCAACGATCAAGTACTTGCCAACCACCTGAATACCACTGCTCCTGGCGTCATCTCCACCTCTTACTCACATAGCCTCTTCGGACTGAGGCCTGGGTCGAATGAGACTAGAAGATGAGAGGAGGAAGGCGGAGAAAAAAGGAGTGAAAAAGAAGACGGATGTGGGTCAGGCAAATATGGAGGACGACAGGATAATGGATCGTCAGCGTCAGAAGTTCCTGAAGGCAGCGTATATAACACTCCAATGTAAACATGGTACTGAGGTTTTGGCAGGTGCACAGCAGAATGGGACCCAGCACATGGAGCTAGGAGACAGCGAGGGCTGAAGAGAATTGCAGAGGAAAGGGAAGATGAAACACAAGAATAAATGAAGTGAATAAGGGAGTGATGGGAGAAGGAGAATGACTAGGTGACGGGCAAAAACACCCAGGACATAGATTAGTAAACAAGCTCTCGAGGGGCTGGGATGCAGAGGTTAATGCACTAGGAGTGCACTGGAGGGCCTCGGTGAGGGCTGTTGTCTGTGAGATCTATACCCGGATGGTATGCCAGTGAGTGAGAGCAGAGGGTGTATACTGAGATAGAACAGTGTGTATTGATGACTCAATATCCGTATGGAAGTGTATAAAAGCATGCTTATGAGAGAGGCGGGGTCAGAGAAAGTTTGGCAGTCAGACAGAAATTGTCTTGTGTCCAGTTGGGACAGACGGGGAGAACACAGCCACGACCATGGGCTTCGTGGTACTGGTGAGTAGAAGTATATGAAGAATAGTCTTGCAGGAGAGTAACACAAGGTGAATAAGTGCCGTTAAAATAAAGTAAAGTACCGGCAGTCACTACTCGGAAAAACCAACAATATTATTTGACGCATATATTCCACGTCGTGGCGAGTATTAAATAGTAGAATTAACTTAGAATAAGACTTGTAACATTTAAGTGAACATTTATCATTCACTGATGGGTTGTCTAGTCATTGACTGAGTAAACTTAAGTCGTAGATAACTATCAAGTTAAGTACTTAGTTGCTGTCAAGTCGTAAATAACCGATTGAGATTTCCCTTGTGTCGAGTTGAGTCTCGGGATATTAAGTTAGTGCTATAGTTGTGTAACCTGCTTCTACAGTAGTGTACATACTCTATATACAATTGTTAAGAATGAGGTAAAAATTGTTTCTGTGTTTTGTTACCTTAGTGTGGAACTCTTAATTTTTTGGAAGTCCAGGAGGGAGTCTAGGGGAGAAAGGGGTACCTAATATGTTGTTGTCCTAACCTACGAGGTTCTAGGCCCCCTCTCATCTCCACACTTTCCGCTGCTACTGTCACACGCTACCAACTACTAATTAGTGGCAGCCGTTCACCGTGCACGGTGATACTGAGTGCGAAACAAAACCAGGGTTATGTTGAGAGTGTAGAATACGACAATAGTGGTGTGTGTCTTAGGTGGCCACCGGACCCTTTTGGACCCTCCTGGCTCCACCACACACCAGCTCCATCACAAGCACCACCACAGCCACTGTGAACCAATACCCAAGCACGCAAACATGCCCTGAAAATGTAGAATGCGAGATGTAGGCCAGTAATCCTTTCAATAATGGACTAATTTATAGTACCCCTTTTCCATACGTAGTCAGCTCGTATGACGTCACACATATATGTCTGTAAGAATCTATTAAAACAAATATTTACTTGGAACTGATCTTCAGGCCAAGGTAGGGATTGATTATCTTTCTGCTATCCCATATTCTTGTATAGCCTTGACGTTTAACCCTTTTTTGGTACACTTACAGTTTCATTTGCAACTTACGTACATCTGGGTCTGTCAGACCCAACTTTTAAAAAATGCTGTAGTGTCACACATGTTTCATAAAATGAATTCCTGAATATCCTACAGTGTATTACGTCTTATCAGTTACAAAATGATGCAAGTTTTGATTCACTTCACTCTACATATAAAAAAAAAAAAGTGAGAAAAATGTCACACACACACAAAAAAGATATTTTTTGACACTCGCCATACACGAAACCGGGGAACTTTATGAGCCTAGCACTTATGTTACAACTTGAGGGGTGGAGGTCCTACATTATGGGCATAGTGGATCCCACACGGAATAAAGACAAACTGCAAACTCGGAGTAGAAAAATCTCCGCCATCCTCAGGTACACCTGGGTCTAACAGACCGAAATCCAATTATGAGTGGTATATTGCAAAAACATGGAGAGAAGCAAAAGAAACCCCCCTACACCCTGCATGGGCACAAAAAGTTAGAAAAGGTATTGAGAAAGACAGTGATCCCAGGCATCTATAAGTTACTGAACTATAGCATCGAAAAAATCGCCCGGGTCTGTAAGACCCAGGTGTACCTGAGGAGAGTTAATCTATCCTCACACTCAGATAGTATCAGTATAGACTAGCTCTCGGAGGACGATGCTGAGATTCATAAACTTTGTCCATAACTCGTGTTTCTCTCCAACACCCACCGACAACTGCCCTAACACTTCAACATAGGCTAGTTCAATGTACCTGATAGGAAGTCAAGTTCACTATGATCCAAAAATAAACCATGGGAAGATGGAGGGGAGGAGCAGTGTCGGAAGTACGTGGAAAAATTCGTAATTTTAAAAGGCAGGTGTTACTGTGGACTTATATTTTTATCCGAAATACCTAACTGCATAATAAAATATGACACGGTACATATTTGCCTACGAGATATTAAAAGATGTTCATTACTCGATTGCATACACCAAACTTTTTCACCACTTTACTCCAGTTAAGTATCTTGTTACTTGTTTATTTTTTAACCTTACTGTCTTTCGCAGTAAAAAGCTTAATGTAAGCTATGTTCTGCCTACCAGATCAAAAAAAATCTCTCAATATGGTCCTCTAATTAACTAGTTTCTCAGGCATAGTAGCACTGATAACATTAAATTTATTCTAACTGATGACAGACGACTGGGAAGGGAAAGGGAGCTCTCATAGCTCAGCCTCCTGAAATATTCAATGCATAGTAGATATTTGCCTTATGATCCTTGTAAATTCAAAGGCATAAATTTGTTAACTTAAATAACCTGATTTTCTTACTCAGCAAAATCTTAGTAGAAGTCAAGTTTAAATTACATGATTAACGTGATATAACCAGTTCAACAACAGCTTGTGTGTGTGTGTGTATGTGTGTGTGTGTGTGTGTGTGTGTGTGTGTGTGTGTGTGTGTGTTTGTGAGAGAGTGCCTGTGTGTGTGTGTTCATGCTGTTTTAGAATGACAACAATTAAATATTATTATGTTGTTGGCTTGGTACTGCTATGATACATTAATACATTCCAAAATACAGATAACTAAAAATAAATATAACATACATAATTTCAGTAACTTTTGCAATCATATTACAACCTATGAGAGAAAACCTTTTCGGCAGCAAGTTGATATAGTTGAAACCCAGGTCAAAGATGACATTAGTGGCAGCGCGCACGACGGTCTCCATACTGTTTTCTAATTCCACGAACTTGTTGTAGGCGACCCGTTTTGCCCTCATCAGTTTCCCCAGTTCATGAAATGGACCTGACGTGGCAGTCTGAGAAGAATAAGGCTATCAAAAATTGTCTATGTTACGGTATATGTTTATTGAATTTGTAAACACGAGTTTTCAGTATTAAAAAAAAAAAAAAGGTACGTGTAAATGTCATGTAGATTTTTTTAAAATATATCAAACATATGAAAATAACCAACGATCCATGAGTGAATGACTGAAAATAGCATCAGGAACATATTTATGGTAAAAAAAAAAAATTTCAATAGACAGTAATTGCCTTAACCTTTGGGCAGCCTGCTACTATGATATGAATTTCATGAATTAGGCTCGGCTCCTTAAAAACCTTGGAGTTAGAAGGCGAAGCTTGCATATTTGAAGCTTTTTCGTAATTTTCAGTTAGCTTTGTCGGATATCATTGCCGATCATGTGAGGATTAAGTTAGGCCTTCAGAATATGATGCAAGCTCGTCTGAATGCGAAGATAGTGCCAAATACATTATTGCTGGAACTTTTAAATAATATTTCTTTAATGAGACCAGGACTGCTTTTCCCTGCTCGTCCCGAATATCTTGCGTTATACAGGGATCTCGTTAAGGTAGTGCGTCGCAAGACTTCCTCTTCAGTGTGCTTCTACTTACTAATACCAGTTCAGGGTGACCCGGCAGACACTTTTGATGTCACCTGCATCACTTCCCTGCCTTATAAAGTCCCTGACACAGATGTCTATGTACAGACTGTCCCCTCTGCCAAATTCATTGTGCTGAGTGAAAATCGTTTACATTAGATGCTTATGGACGATTTCACTCAGTGCTGCCTCATCAGCAGTTGCTGGTGTGCAAGCCGCAAAGTCCAGTGTTGAGATCAAGCACTAGCACATGTGAGAGTGCTACATTCCTCAACAAGGACATTGGCCTCAACTCTGCAGGAAACGGTTATTAAAAACTTTGTTTCTGTGTTTGTTAAGAATAATGCTAAGTTGTGTTTTTCTACAAATAAGCCTAAGCAGTTTACTCGTAATTGTGCTATTAATGAGATAAGTAAGACAATACAGATTGTTAAGGGTAAAGGACATTTGGTCCTGGGTGACGGTTGCAGTGCTCACAGTGAAACACTCACACTTCCAGCTTATGCCACCCTCACCAAGGATACTAAACTCTCTCTACTCCCCCACACATTACATTTCAATATGTCTCTCTCTCGTGTTGAACTACAGTAGATGCCATACGAGCAATCCCTGAGATTGTTCCCCAGAATAACTCCTTCAAACCCTTGTACCTAGATGAGTAACTACACTTCCAATCTAAACTCTTTCTTCTCAAACCCCTACCCAAACCAACCCAGCCAGTCGCCCTAGCGGTTTATGTTTATGCTCTGTCAGGTGCTATTGCTATGTTCCTCGCTTCCTATATAGGGTAAAAGTGTTGGATTAACAGACTCTGATGTCGCTGCATTCGACCGTTATTGGAGCGTTCCCTATCTTGGATCGCTCTCTCTTTCTTCTCGCCATCCGGGGATGCTTACCCCCGGAACTTCCTGATGTCCCTGTGGAGTATATGGCGAGAACGAGGTGAGAGGGGTGTCGGCCTTGCAACGATCAAGTACTTGCCAACCACCTGAATACCACTGCTCCTGGCGTCATCTCCACCTCTTACTCACATAGCCTCTTCGGACTGAGGCCTGGGTCGAATGAGACTAGAAGATGAGAGGAGGAAGGCGGAGAAAAAAGGAGTGAAAAAGAAGACGGATGTGGGTCAGGCAAATATGGAGGACGACAGGATAATGGATCGTCAGCGTCAGAAGTTCCTGAAGGCAGCGTATATAACACTCCAATGTAAACATGGTACTGAGGTTTTGGCAGGTGCACAGCAGAATGGGACCCAGCACATGGAGCTAGGAGACAGCGAGGGCTGAAGAGAATTGCAGAGGAAAGGGAAGATGAAACACAAGAATAAATGAAGTGAATAAGGGAGTGATGGGAGAAGGAGAATGACTAGGTGAGGGGCAAAAAACACCCAGGACATAGATTAGTAAACAAGCTCTCGAGGGGCTGGGATGCAGAGGTTAATGCACTAGGAGTGCACTGGAGGGCCTCGGTGAGGGCTGTTGTCTGTGAGATCTATACCCGGATGGTATGCCAGTGAGTGAGAGCAGAGGGTGTATACTGAGATAGAACAGTGTGTATTGATGACTCAATATCCGTATGGAAGTGTATAAAAGCATGCTTATGAGAGAGGCGGGGTCAGAGAAAGTTTGGCAGTCAGACAGAAATTGTCTTGTGTCCAGTTGGGACAGACGGGGAGAACACAGCCACGACCATGGGCTTCGTGGTACTGGTGAGTAGAAGTATATGAAGAATAGTCTTGCAGGAGAGTAACACAAGGTGAATAAGTGCCGTTAAAATAAAGTAAAGTACCGGCAGTCACTACTCGGAAAAACCAACAATATTATTTGACGCATATATTCCACGTCGTGGCGAGTATTAAATAGTAGAATTAACTTAGAATAAGACTTGTAACATTTAAGTGAACATTTATCATTCACTGATGGGTTGTCTAGTCATTGACTGAGTAAACTTAAGTCGTAGATAACTATCAAGTTAAGTACTTAGTTGCTGTCAAGTCGTAAATAACCGATTGAGATTTCCCTTGTGTCGAGTTGAGTCTCGGGATATTAAGTTAGTGCTATAGTTGTGTAACCTGCTTCTACAGTAGTGTACATACTCTATATACAATTGTTAAGAATGAGGTAAAAATTGTTTCTGTGTTTTGTTACCTTAGTGTGGAACTCTTAATTTTTTGGAAGTCCAGGAGGGAGTCTAGGGGAGAAAGGGGTACCTAATATGTTGTTGTCCTAACCTACGAGGTTCTAGGCCCCCTCTCATCTCCACACTTTCCGCTGCTACTGTCACACGCTACCAACTACTAATTAGTGGCAGCCGTTCACCGTGCACGGTGATACTGAGTGCGAAGCAAAACCAGGGTTATGTTGAGAGTGTAGAATACGACAATAGTGGTGTGTGTCTTAGGTGGCCACCGGACCCTTTTGGACCCTCCTGGCTCCACCACACACCAGCTCCATCACAAGCACCACCACAGCCACTGTGAACCAATACCCAAGCACGCAAACATGCCCTGAAAATGTAGAATGCGAGATGTAGGCCAGTAATCCTTTCAATAATGGACTAATTTATAGTACCCCTTTTCCATACGTAGTCAGCTCGTATGACGTCACACATATATGTCTGTAAGAATCTATTAAAACAAATATTTACTTGGAACTGATCTTCAGGCCAAGGTAGGGATTGATTATCTTTCTGCTATCCCATATTCTTGTATAGCCTTGACGTTTAACCCTTTTTTGGTACACTTACAGTTTCATTTGCAACTTACGTACATCTGGGTCTGTCAGACCCAACTTTTAAAAAATGCTGTAGTGTCACACATGTTTCATAAAATGAATTCCTGAATATCCTACAGTGTATTACGTCTTATCAGTTACAAAATGATGCAAGTTTTGATTCACTTCACTCTACATATAAAAAAAAGTGAGAAAAATGTCACACACACACAAAAAAGATATTTTTTGACACTCGCCATACACGAAACCGGGGAACTTTATGAGCCTAGCACTTATGTTACAACTTGAGGGGTGGAGGTCCTACATTATGGGCATAGTGGATCCCACACGGAATAAAGACAAACTGCAAACTCGGAGTAGAAAAATCTCCGCCATCCTCAGGTACACCTGGGTCTAACAGACCGAAATCCAATTATGAGTGGTATATTGCAAAAACATGGAGAGAAGCAAAAGAAACCCCCCTACACCCTGCATGGGCACAAAAAGTTAGAAAAGGTATTGAGAAAGACAGTGATCCCAGGCATCTATAAGTTACTGAACTATAGCATCGAAAAAATCGCCCGGGTCTGTAAGACCCAGGTGTACCTGAGGAGAGTTAATCTATCCTCACACTCAGATAGTATCAGTATAGACTAGCTCTCGGAGGACGATGCTGAGATTCATAAACTTTGTCCATAACTCGTGTTTCTCTCCAACACCCACCGACAACTGCCCTAACACTTCAACATAGGCTAGTTCAATGTACCTGATAGGAAGTCAAGTTCACTATGATCCAAAAATAAACCATGGGAAGATGGAGGGGAGGAGCAGTGTCGGAAGTACGTGGAAAAATTCGTAATTTTAAAAGGCAGGTGTTACTGTGGACTTATATTTTTATCCGAAATACCTAACTGCATAATAAAATATGACACGGTACATATTTGCCTACGAGATATTAAAAGATGTTCATTACTCGATTGCATACACCAAACTTTTTCACCACTTTACTCCAGTTAAGTATCTTGTTACTTGTTTATTTTTTAACCTTACTGTCTTTCGCAGTAAAAAGCTTAATGTAAGCTATGTTCTGCCTACCAGATCAAAAAAAATCTCTCAATATGGTCCTCTAATTAACTAGTTTCTCAGGCATAGTAGCACTGATAACATTAAATTTATTCTAACTGATGACAGACGACTGGGAAGGGAAAGGGAGCTCTCATAGCTCAGCCTCCTGAAATATTCAATGCATAGTAGATATTTGCCTTATGATCCTTGTAAATTCAAAGGCATAAATTTGTTAACTTAAATAACCTGATTTTCTTACTCAGCAAAATCTTAGTAGAAGTCAAGTTTAAATTACATGATTAACGTGATATAACCAGTTCAACAACAGCTTGTGTGTGTGTGTGTATGTGTCTGTGTGTGTGTGTGTGTGTGTGTGTGTGTGTGTGTGTGTGTGTGTTTGTGAGAGAGTGCCTGTGTGTGTGTGTTCATGCTGTTTTAGAATGACAACAATTAAATATTATTATGTTGTTGGCTTGGTACTGCTATGATACATTAATACATTCCAAAATACAGATAACTAAAAATAAATATAACATACATAATTTCAGTAACTTTTGCAATCATATTACAACCTATGAGAGAAAACCTTTTCGGCAGCAAGTTGATATAGTTGAAACCCAGGTCAAAGATGACATTAGTGGCAGCGCGCACGACGGTCTCCATACTGTTTTCTAATTCCACGAACTTGTTGTAGGCGACCCGTTTTGCCCTCATCAGTTTCCCCAGTTCATGAAATGGACCTGACGTGGCAGTCTGAGAAGAATAAGGCTATCAAAAATTGTCTATGTTACGGTATATGTTTATTGAATTTGTAAACACGAGTTTTCAGTATTAAAAAAAAAAAAAAAGGTACGTGTAAATGTCATGTAGATTTTTTTAAAATATATCAAACATATGAAAATAACCAACGATCCATGAGTGAATGACTGAAAATAGCATCAGGAACATATTTATGGTAAAAAAAAAAATTTCAATAGACAGTAATTGCCTTAACCTTTGGGCAGCCTGCTACTATGATATGAATTTCATGAATTAGGCTCGGCTCCTTAAAAACCTTGGAGTTAGAAGGCGAAGCTTGCATATTTGAAGCTTTTTCGTAATTTTCAGTTAGCTTTGTCGGATATCATTGCCGATCATGTGAGGATTAAGTTAGGCCTTCAGAATATGATGCAAGCTCGTCTGAATGCGAAGATAGTGCCAAATACATTATTGCTGGAACTTTTAAATAATATTTCTTTAATGAGACCAGGACTGCTTTTCCCTGCTCGTCCCGAATATCTTGCGTTATACAGGGATCTCGTTAAGGTAGTGCGTCGCAAGACTTCCTCTTCAGTGTGCTTCTACTTACTAATACCAGTTCAGGGTGACCCGGCAGACACTTTTGATGTCACCTGCATCACTTCCCTGCCTTATAAAGTCCCTGACACAGATGTCTATGTACAGACTGTCCCCTCTGCCAAATTCATTGTGCTGAGTGAAAATCGTTTACATTAGATGCTTATGGACGATTTCACTCAGTGCTGCCTCATCAGCAGTTGCTGGTGTGCAAGCCGCAAAGTCCAGTGTTGAGATCAAGCACTAGCACATGTGAGAGTGCTACATTCCTCAACAAGGACATTGGCCTCAACTCTGCAGGAAACGGTTATTAAAAACTTTGTTTCTGTGTTTGTTAAGAATAATGCTAAGTTGTGTTTTTCTACAAATAAGCCTAAGCAGTTTACTCGTAATTGTGCTATTAATGAGATAAGTAAGACAATACAGATTGTTAAGGGTAAAGGACATTTGGTCCTGGGTGACGGTTGCAGTGCTCACAGTGAAACACTCACACTTCCAGCTTATGCCACCCTCACCAAGGATACTAAACTCTCTCTACTCCCCCACACATTACATTTCAATATGTCTCTCTCTCGTGTTGAACTACAGTAGATGCCATACGAGCAATCCCTGAGATTGTTCCCCAGAATAACTCCTTCAAACCCTTGTACCTAGATGAGTAACTACACTTCCAATCTAAACTCTTTCTTCTCAAACCCCTACCCAAACCAACCCAGCCAGTCGCCCTAGCGGTTTATGTTTATGCTCTGTCAGGTGCTATTGCTATGTTCCTCGCTTCCTATATAGGGTAAAAGTGTTGGATTAACAGACTCTGATGTCGCTGCATTCGACCGTTATTGGAGCGTTCCCTATCTTGGATCGCTCTCTCTTTCTTCTCGCCATCCGGGGATGCTTACCCCCGGAACTTCCTGATGTCCCTGTGGAGTATATGGCGAGAACGAGGTGAGAGGGGTGTCGGCCTTGCAACGATCAAGTACTTGCCAACCACCTGAATACCACTGCTCCTGGCGTCATCTCCACCTCTTACTCACATAGCCTCTTCGGACTGAGGCCTGGGTCGAATGAGACTAGAAGATGAGAGGAGGAAGGCGGAGAAAAAAGGAGTGAAAAAGAAGACGGATGTGGGTCAGGCAAATATGGAGGACGACAGGATAATGGATCGTCAGCGTCAGAAGTTCCTGAAGGCAGCGTATATAACACTCCAATGTAAACATGGTACTGAGGTTTTGGCAGGTGCACAGCAGAATGGGACCCAGCACATGGAGCTAGGAGACAGCGAGGGCTGAAGAGAATTGCAGAGGAAAGGGAAGATGAAACACAAGAATAAATGAAGTGAATAAGGGAGTGATGGGAGAAGGAGAATGACTAGGTGAGGGGCAAAAAACACCCAGGACATAGATTAGTAAACAAGCTCTCGAGGGGCTGGGATGCAGAGGTTAATGCACTAGGAGTGCACTGGAGGGCCTCGGTGAGGGCTGTTGTCTGTGAGATCTATACCCGGATGGTATGCCAGTGAGTGAGAGCAGAGGGTGTATACTGAGATAGAACAGTGTGTATTGATGACTCAATATCCGTATGGAAGTGTATAAAAGCATGCTTATGAGAGAGGCGGGGTCAGAGAAAGTTTGGCAGTCAGACAGAAATTGTCTTGTGTCCAGTTGGGACAGACAGGGAGAACACAGCCACGACCATGGGCTTCGTGGTACTGGTGAGTAGAAGTATATGAAGAATAGTCTTGCAGGAGAGTAACACAAGGTGAATAAGTGCCGTTAAAATAAAGTAAAGTACCGGCAGTCACTACTCGGAAAAACCAACAATATTATTTGACGCATATATTCCACGTCGTGGCGAGTATTAAATAGTAGAATTAACTTAGAATAAGACTTGTAACATTTAAGTGAACATTTATCATTCACTGATGGGTTGTCTAGTCATTGACTGAGTAAACTTAAGTCGTAGATAACTATCAAGTTAAGTACTTAGTTGCTGTCAAGTCGTAAATAACCGATTGAGATTTCCCTTGTGTCGAGTTGAGTCTCGGGATATTAAGTTAGTGCTATAGTTGTGTAACCTGCTTCTACAGTAGTGTACATACTCTATATACAATTGTTAAGAATGAGGTAAAAATTGTTTCTGTGTTTTGTTACCTTAGTGTGGAACTCTTAATTTTTTGGAAGTCCAGGAGGGAGTCTAGGGGAGAAAGGGGTACCTAATATGTTGTTGTCCTAACCTACGAGGTTCTAGGCCCCCTCTCATCTCCACACTTTCCGCTGCTACTGTCACACGCTACCAACTACTAATTAGTGGCAGCCGTTCACCGTGCACGGTGATACTGAGTGCGAAGCAAAACCAGGGTTATGTTGAGAGTGTAGAATACGACAATAGTGGTGTGTGTCTTAGGTGGCCACCGGACCCTTTTGGACCCTCCTGGCTCCACCACACACCAGCTCCATCACAAGCACCACCACAGCCACTGTGAACCAATACCCAAGCACGCAAACATGCCCTGAAAATGTAGAATGCGAGATGTAGGCCAGTAATCCTTTCAATAATGGACTAATTTATAGTACCCCTTTTCCATACGTAGTCAGCTCGTATGACGTCACACATATATGTCTGTAAGAATCTATTAAAACAAATATTTACTTGGAACTGATCTTCAGGCCAAGGTAGGGATTGATTATCTTTCTGCTATCCCATATTCTTGTATAGCCTTGACGTTTAACCCTTTTTTGGTACACTTACAGTTTCATTTGCAACTTACGTACATCTGGGTCTGTCAGACCCAACTTTTAAAAAATGCTGTAGTGTCACACATGTTTCATAAAATGAATTCCTGAATATCCTACAGTGTATTACGTCTTATCAGTTACAAAATGATGCAAGTTTTGATTCACTTCACTCTACATATATTAAAAAAAGTGAGAAAAATGTCACACACACACAAAAAAGATATTTTTTGACACTCGCCATACACGAAACCGGGGAACTTTATGAGCCTAGCACTTATGTTACAACTTGAGGGGTGGAGGTCCTACATTATGGGCATAGTGGATCCCACACGGAATAAAGACAAACTGCAAACTCGGAGTAGAAAAATCTCCGCCATCCTCAGGTACACCTGGGTCTAACAGACCGAAATCCAATTATGAGTGGTATATTGCAAAAACATGGAGAGAAGCAAAAGAAACCCCCCTACACCCTGCATGGGCACAAAAAGTTAGAAAAGGTATTGAGAAAGACAGTGATCCCAGGCATCTATAAGTTACTGAACTATAGCATCGAAAAAATCGCCCGGGTCTGTAAGACCCAGGTGTACCTGAGGAGAGTTAATCTATCCTCACACTCAGATAGTATCAGTATAGACTAGCTCTCGGAGGACGATGCTGAGATTCATAAACTTTGTCCATAACTCGTGTTTCTCTCCAACACCCACCGACAACTGCCCTAACACTTCAACATAGGCTAGTTCAATGTACCTGATAGGAAGTCAAGTTCACTATGATCCAAAAATAAACCATGGGAAGATGGAGGGGAGGAGCAGTGTCGGAAGTACGTGGAAAAATTCGTAATTTTAAAAGGCAGGTGTTACTGTGGACTTATATTTTTATCCGAAATACCTAACTGCATAATAAAATATGACACGGTACATATTTGCCTACGAGATATTAAAAGATGTTCATTACTCGATTGCATACACCAAACTTTTTCACCACTTTACTCCAGTTAAGTATCTTGTTACTTGTTTATTTTTTAACCTTACTGTCTTTCGCAGTAAAAAGCTTAATGTAAGCTATGTTCTGCCTACCAGATCAAAAAAAATCTCTCAATATGGTCCTCTAATTAACTAGTTTCTCAGGCATAGTAGCACTGATAACATTAAATTTATTCTAACTGATGACAGACGACTGGGAAGGGAAAGGGAGCTCTCATAGCTCAGCCTCCTGAAATATTCAACGCATAGTAGATATTTGCCTTATGATCCTTGTAAATTCAAAGGCATAAATTTGTTAACTTAAATAACCTGATTTTCTTACTCAGCAAAATCTTAGTAGAAGTCAAGTTTAAATTACATGATTAACGTGATATAACCAGTTCAACAACAGCTTGTGTGTGTGTGTGTATGTGTCTGTGTGTGTGTGTGTGTGTGTGTGTGTGTGTGTGTGTTTGTGAGAGAGTGCCTGTGTGTGTGTGTTCATGCTGTTTTAGAATGACAACAATTAAATATTATTATGTTGTTGGCTTGGTACTGCTATGATACATTAATACATTCCAAAATACAGATAACTAAAAATAAATATAACATACATAATTTCAGTAACTTTTGCAATCATATTACAACCTATGAGAGAAAACCTTTTCGGCAGCAAGTTGATATAGTTGAAACCCAGGTCAAAGATGACATTAGTGGCAGCGCGCACGACGGTCTCCATACTGTTTTCTAATTCCACGAACTTGTTGTAGGCGACCCGTTTTGCCCTCATCAGTTTCCCCAGTTCATGAAATGGACCTGACGTGGCAGTCTGAGAAGAATAAGGCTATCAAAAATTGTCTATGTTACGGTATATGTTTATTGAATTTGTAAACACGAGTTTTCAGTATTAAAAAAAAAAAAAAAGGTACGTGTAAATGTCATGTAGATTTTTTTAAAATATATCAAACATATGAAAATAACCAACGATCCATGAGTGAATGACTGAAAATAGCATCAGGAACATATTTATGGTAAAAAAAAAAAATTTCAATAGACAGTAATTGCCTTAACCTTTGGGCAGCCTGCTACTATGATATGAATTTCATGAATTAGGCTCGGCTCCTTAAAAACCTTGGAGTTAGAAGGCGAAGCTTGCATATTTGAAGCTTTTTCGTAATTTTCAGTTAGCTTTGTCGGATATCATTGCCGATCATGTGAGGATTAAGTTAGGCCTTCAGAATATGATGCAAGCTCGTCTGAATGCGAAGATAGTGCCAAATACATTATTGCTGGAACTTTTAAATAATATTTCTTTAATGAGACCAGGACTGCTTTTCCCTGCTCGTCCCGAATATCTTGCGTTATACAGGGATCTCGTTAAGGTAGTGCGTCGCAAGACTTCCTCTTCAGTGTGCTTCTACTTACTAATACCAGTTCAGGGTGACCCGGCAGACACTTTTGATGTCACCTGCATCACTTCCCTGCCTTATAAAGTCCCTGACACAGATGTCTATGTACAGACTGTCCCCTCTGCCAAATTCATTGTGCTGAGTGAAAATCGTTTACATTAGATGCTTATGGACGATTTCACTCAGTGCTGCCTCATCAGCAGTTGCTGGTGTGCAAGCCGCAAAGTCCAGTGTTGAGATCAAGCACTAGCACATGTGAGAGTGCTACATTCCTCAACAAGGACATTGGCCTCAACTCTGCAGGAAACGGTTATTAAAAACTTTGTTTCTGTGTTTGTTAAGAATAATGCTAAGTTGTGTTTTTCTACAAATAAGCCTAAGCAGTTTACTCGTAATTGTGCTATTAATGAGATAAGTAAGACAATACAGATTGTTAAGGGTAAAGGACATTTGGTCCTGGGTGACGGTTGCAGTGCTCACAGTGAAACACTCACACTTCCAGCTTATGCCACCCTCACCAAGGATACTAAACTCTCTCTACTCCCCCACACATTACATTTCAATATGTCTCTCTCTCGTGTTGAACTACAGTAGATGCCATACGAGCAATCCCTGAGATTGTTCCCCAGAATAACTCCTTCAAACCCTTGTACCTAGATGAGTAACTACACTTCCAATCTAAACTCTTTCTTCTCAAACCCCTACCCAAACCAACCCAGCCAGTCGCCCTAGCGGTTTATGTTTATGCTCTGTCAGGTGCTATTGCTATGTTCCTCGCTTCCTATATAGGGTAAAAGTGTTGGATTAACAGACTCTGATGTCGCTGCATTCGACCGTTATTGGAGCGTTCCCTATCTTGGATCGCTCTCTCTTTCTTCTCGCCATCCGGGGATGCTTACCCCCGGAACTTCCCTGATGTCCCTGTGGAGTATATGGCGAGAACGAGGTGAGAGGGGTGTCGGCCTTGCAACGATCAAGTACTTGCCAACCACCTGAATACCACTGCTCCTGGCGTCATCTCCACCTCTTACTCACATAGCCTCTTCGGACTGAGGCCTGGGTCGAATGAGACTAGAAGATGAGAGGAGGAAGGCGGAGAAAAAAGGAGTGAAAAAGAAGACGGATGTGGGTCAGGCAAATATGGAGGACGACAGGATAATGGATCGTCAGCGTCAGAAGTTCCTGAAGGCAGCGTATATAACACTCCAATGTAAACATGGTACTGAGGTTTTGGCAGGTGCACAGCAGAATGGGACCCAGCACATGGAGCTAGGAGACAGCGAGGGCTGAAGAGAATTGCAGAGGAAAGGGAAGATGAAACACAAGAATAAATGAAGTGAATAAGGGAGTGATGGGAGAAGGAGAATGACTAGGTGAGGGGCAAAAAACACCCAGGACATAGATTAGTAAACAAGCTCTCGAGGGGCTGGGATGCAGAGGTTAATGCACTAGGAGTGCACTGGAGGGCCTCGGTGAGGGCTGTTGTCTGTGAGATCTATACCCGGATGGTATGCCAGTGAGTGAGAGCAGAGGGTGTATACTGAGATAGAACAGTGTGTATTGATGACTCAATATCCGTATGGAAGTGTATAAAAGCATGCTTATGAGAGAGGCGGGGTCAGAGAAAGTTTGGCAGTCAGACAGAAATTGTCTTGTGTCCAGTTGGGACAGACGGGGAGAACACAGCCACGACCATGGGCTTCGTGGTACTGGTGAGTAGAAGTATATGAAGAATAGTCTTGCAGGAGAGTAACACAAGGTGAATAAGTGCCGTTAAAATAAAGTAAAGTACCGGCAGTCACTACTCGGAAAAACCAACAATATTATTTGACGCATATATTCCACGTCGTGGCGAGTATTAAATAGTAGAATTAACTTAGAATAAGACTTGTAACATTTAAGTGAACATTTATCATTCACTGATGGGTTGTCTAGTCATTGACTGAGTAAACTTAAGTCGTAGATAACTATCAAGTTAAGTACTTAGTTGCTGTCAAGTCGTAAATAACCGATTGAGATTTCCCTTGTGTCGAGTTGAGTCTCGGGATATTAAGTTAGTGCTATAGTTGTGTAACCTGCTTCTACAGTAGTGTACATACTCTATATACAATTGTTAAGAATGAGGTAAAAATTGTTTCTGTGTTTTGTTACCTTAGTGTGGAACTCTTAATTTTTTGGAAGTCCAGGAGGGAGTCTAGGGGAGAAAGGGGTACCTAATATGTTGTTGTCCTAACCTACGAGGTTCTAGGCCCCCTCTCATCTCCACACTTTCCGCTGCTACTGTCACACGCTACCAACTACTAATTAGTGGCAGCCGTTCACCGTGCACGGTGATACTGAGTGCGAAGCAAAACCAGGGTTATGTTGAGAGTGTAGAATACGACAATAGTGGTGTGTGTCTTAGGTGGCCACCGGACCCTTTTGGACCCTCCTGGCTCCACCACACACCAGCTCCATCACAAGCACCACCACAGCCACTGTGAACCAATACCCAAGCACGCAAACATGCCCTGAAAATGTAGAATGCGAGATGTAGGCCAGTAATCCTTTCAATAATGGACTAATTTATAGTACCCCTTTTCCATACGTAGTCAGCTCGTATGACGTCACACATATATGTCTGTAAGAATCTATTAAAACAAATATTTACTTGGAACTGATCTTCAGGCCAAGGTAGGGATTGATTATCTTTCTGCTATCCCATATTCTTGTATAGCCTTGACGTTTAACCCTTTTTTGGTACACTTACAGTTTCATTTGCAACTTACGTACATCTGGGTCTGTCAGACCCAACTTTTAAAAAATGCTGTAGTGTCACACATGTTTCATAAAATGAATTCCTGAATATCCTACAGTGTATTACGTCTTATCAGTTACAAAATGATGCAAGTTTTGATTCACTTCACTCTACATATAAAAAAAAAGTGAGAAAAATGTCACACACACACAAAAAAGATATTTTTTGACACTCGCCATACACGAAACCGGGGAACTTTATGAGCCTAGCACTTATGTTACAACTTGAGGGGTGGAGGTCCTACATTATGGGCATAGTGGATCCCACACGGAATAAAGACAAACTGCAAACTCGGAGTAGAAAAATCTCCGCCATCCTCAGGTACACCTGGGTCTAACAGACCGAAATCCAATTATGAGTGGTATATTGCAAAAACATGGAGAGAAGCAAAAGAAACCCCCCTACACCCTGCATGGGCACAAAAAGTTAGAAAAGGTATTGAGAAAGACAGTGATCCCAGGCATCTATAAGTTACTGAACTATAGCATCGAAAAAATCGCCCGGGTCTGTAAGACCCAGGTGTACCTGAGGAGAGTTAATCTATCCTCACACTCAGATAGTATCAGTATAGACTAGCTCTCGGAGGACGATGCTGAGATTCATAAACTTTGTCCATAACTCGTGTTTCTCTCCAACACCCACCGACAACTGCCCTAACACTTCAACATAGGCTAGTTCAATGTACCTGATAGGAAGTCAAGTTCACTATGATCCAAAAATAAACCATGGGAAGATGGAGGGGAGGAGCAGTGTCGGAAGTACGTGGAAAAATTCGTAATTTTAAAAGGCAGGTGTTACTGTGGACTTATATTTTTATCCGAAATACCTAACTGCATAATAAAATATGACACGGTACATATTTGCCTACGAGATATTAAAAGATGTTCATTACTCGATTGCATACACCAAACTTTTTCACCACTTTACTCCAGTTAAGTATCTTGTTACTTGTTTATTTTTTAACCTTACTGTCTTTCGCAGTAAAAAGCTTAATGTAAGCTATGTTCTGCCTACCAGATCAAAAAAAATCTCTCAATATGGTCCTCTAATTAACTAGTTTCTCAGGCATAGTAGCACTGATAACATTAAATTTATTCTAACTGATGACAGACGACTGGGAAGGGAAAGGGAGCTCTCATAGCTCAGCCTCCTGAAATATTCAACGCATAGTAGATATTTGCCTTATGATCCTTGTAAATTCAAAGGCATAAATTTGTTAACTTAAATAACCTGATTTTCTTACTCAGCAAAATCTTAGTAGAAGTCAAGTTTAAATTACATGATTAACGTGATATAACCAGTTCAACAACAGCTTGTGTGTGTGTGTGTATGTGTCTGTGTGTGTGTGTGTGTGTGTGTGTGTGTGTGTGTGTGTGTGTGTGTGTGTTTGTGAGAGAGTGCCTGTGTGTGTGTGTTCATGCTGTTTTAGAATGACAACAATTAAATATTATTATGTTGTTGGCTTGGTACTGCTATGATACATTAATACATTCCAAAATACAGATAACTAAAAATAAATATAACATACATAATTTCAGTAACTTTTGCAATCATATTACAACCTATGAGAGAAAACCTTTTCGGCAGCAAGTTGATATAGTTGAAACCCAGGTCAAAGATGACATTAGTGGCAGCGCGCACGACGGTCTCCATACTGTTTTCTAATTCCACGAACTTGTTGTAGGCGACCCGTTTTGCCCTCATCAGTTTCCCCAGTTCATGAAATGGACCTGACGTGGCAGTCTGAGAAGAATAAGGCTATCAAAAATTGTCTATGTTACGGTATATGTTTATTGAATTTGTAAACACGAGTTTTCAGTATTAAAAAAAAAAAAAAAGGTACGTGTAAATGTCATGTAGATTTTTTTAAAATATATCAAACATATGAAAATAACCAACGATCCATGAGTGAATGACTGAAAATAGCATCAGGAACATATTTATGGTAAAAAAAAAAATTTCAATAGACAGTAATTGCCTTAACCTTTGGGCAGCCTGCTACTATGATATGAATTTCATGAATTAGGCTCGGCTCCTTAAAAACCTTGGAGTTAGAAGGCGAAGCTTGCATATTTGAAGCTTTTTCGTAATTTTCAGTTAGCTTTGTCGGATATCATTGCCGATCATGTGAGGATTAAGTTAGGCCTTCAGAATATGATGCAAGCTCGTCTGAATGCGAAGATAGTGCCAAATACATTATTGCTGGAACTTTTAAATAATATTTCTTTAATGAGACCAGGACTGCTTTTCCCTGCTCGTCCCGAATATCTTGCGTTATACAGGGATCTCGTTAAGGTAGTGCGTCGCAAGACTTCCTCTTCAGTGTGCTTCTACTTACTAATACCAGTTCAGGGTGACCCGGCAGACACTTTTGATGTCACCTGCATCACTTCCCTGCCTTATAAAGTCCCTGACACAGATGTCTATGTACAGACTGTCCCCTCTGCCAAATTCATTGTGCTGAGTGAAAATCGTTTACATTAGATGCTTATGGACGATTTCACTCAGTGCTGCCTCATCAGCAGTTGCTGGTGTGCAAGCCGCAAAGTCCAGTGTTGAGATCAAGCACTAGCACATGTGAGAGTGCTACATTCCTCAACAAGGACATTGGCCTCAACTCTGCAGGAAACGGTTATTAAAAACTTTGTTTCTGTGTTTGTTAAGAATAATGCTAAGTTGTGTTTTTCTACAAATAAGCCTAAGCAGTTTACTCGTAATTGTGCTATTAATGAGATAAGTAAGACAATACAGATTGTTAAGGGTAAAGGACATTTGGTCCTGGGTGACGGTTGCAGTGCTCACAGTGAAACACTCACACTTCCAGCTTATGCCACCCTCACCAAGGATACTAAACTCTCTCTACTCCCCCACACATTACATTTCAATATGTCTCTCTCTCGTGTTGAACTACAGTAGATGCCATACGAGCAATCCCTGAGATTGTTCCCCAGAATAACTCCTTCAAACCCTTGTACCTAGATGAGTAACTACACTTCCAATCTAAACTCTTTCTTCTCAAACCCCTACCCAAACCAACCCAGCCAGTCGCCCTAGCGGTTTATGTTTATGCTCTGTCAGGTGCTATTGCTATGTTCCTCGCTTCCTATATAGGGTAAAAGTGTTGGATTAACAGACTCTGATGTCGCTGCATTCGACCGTTATTGGAGCGTTCCCTATCTTGGATCGCTCTCTCTTTCTTCTCGCCATCCGGGGATGCTTACCCC
The DNA here is from genome assembly GCF_032717465.1 of Coenobita brevimanus. Lineage (NCBI taxonomy): Eukaryota > Metazoa > Arthropoda > Malacostraca > Decapoda > Coenobitidae > Coenobita > Coenobita brevimanus. Next base: position 22,929 of record NW_027644409.1, read on the forward strand.
GGAACTTCCCTGATGTCCCTGTGGAGTATATGGCGAGAACGAGGTGAGAGGGGTGTCGGCCTTGCAACGATCAAGTACTTGCCAACCACCTGAATACCACTGCTCCTGGCGTCATCTCCACCTCTTACTCACATAGCCTCTTCGGACTGAGGCCTGGGTCGAATGAGACTAGAAGATGAGAGGAGGAAGGCGGAGAAAAAAGGAGTGAAAAAGAAGACGGATGTGGGTCAGGCAAATATGGAGGACGACAGGATAATGGATCGTCAGCGTCAGAAGTTCCTGAAGGCAGCGTATATAACACTCCAATGTAAACATGGTACTGAGGTTTTGGCAGGTGCACAGCAGAATGGGACCCAGCACATGGAGCTAGGAGACAGCGAGGGCTGAAGAGAATTGCAGAGGAAAGGGAAGATGAAACACAAGAATAAATGAAGTGAATAAGGGAGTGATGGGAGAAGGAGAATGACTAGGTGAGGGGCAAAAAACACCCAGGACATAGATTAGTAAACAAGCTCTCGAGGGGCTGGGATGCAGAGGTTAATGCACTAGGAGTGCACTGGAGGGCCTCGGTGAGGGCTGTTGTCTGTGAGATCTATACCCGGATGGTATGCCAGTGAGTGAGAGCAGAGGGTGTATACTGAGATAGAACAGTGTGTATTGATGACTCAATATCCGTATGGAAGTGTATAAAAGCATGCTTATGAGAGAGGCGGGGTCAGAGAAAGTTTGGCAGTCAGACAGAAATTGTCTTGTGTCCAGTTGGGACAGACGGGGAGAACACAGCCACGACCATGGGCTTCGTGGTACTGGTGAGTAGAAGTATATGAAGAATAGTCTTGCAGGAGAGTAACACAAGGTGAATAAGTGCCGTTAAAATAAAGTAAAGTACCGGCAGTCACTACTCGGAAAAACCAACAATATTATTTGACGCATATATTCCACGTCGTGGCGAGTATTAAATAGTAGAATTAACTTAGAATAAGACTTGTAACATTTAAGTGAACATTTATCATTCACTGATGGGTTGTCTAGTCATTGACTGAGTAAA
>NW_027644410.1:0-4995 GCF_032717465.1 Coenobita brevimanus
AGTAGTCCTAATAAGATATAACTTATTATAACTGATGACAGATGACTGTGAAGGAGAGGGGAGTTCTCATAGCTCAACCTCGTGAAATATTCAATGCGTAGTAGGTATCTGCCTTATGATCCTTGCAAATTCAAAGGAACAAGTCTGTTAACTTGAGTAACCTGACTTTTTTTTCAATCAGCAGAGGAAAGTCTTAGTATTAGTCAGGTTTATATTACATGTTTTACGTGATATAACCAATTCAGCAACAGCTTGTGTGTGTGTGTGTGTGTGTGTGTGTGTGTGTGTGTGTGTGTGTGTGTGTGTGTGTGTGTGTGTGTGTGTGTGTGTGTGTGTGTGTGTGTGTGTGTGTGTGTGCGCGTGCGTGCGTGAGTGCGTGAGTGCGTGCGTGCGTGTGTGTGTGTGTGTGTGTGTGTGTGTGTGTGTGTGTGTGTGTGTGTGTGTGTGTGTGTGTGTGTTCATGCTGTTTTAGAATGACAGCAATTAAATATTAACATGTTGTTGGCTTGGTACTGCTACGATACAGTGATACATTCTAAAATACAGATAACTATAAATATATTAAACATACATAAATTCAGTAACTATAGCAATCATATTACAACCTGTGAGAGAAAAGCTTTTGGGCAACAAGTTGACATAATTGATACTGAGGTAAAAAATGACGTGAGTGGCAGAGCGCAAGACGGTCTACATGCTGTTGGCTGACTGGAAGAACTTATTGTAGGCGACTCGTTTCGTCCCAGTTAGTTTCCGAAGTTCATGGATCGGACCTGACGTGGCAGTCTGAAACGAATAACTCGGTCAAAATTTTTCGACTTTGCTATGTAAGTTTATGGGATTTGTAAACACGAGTTTTTACTAATTCGAAAAAAAGGACGTGTAAATGTCTGGCAGAAAATTTTGGTTATCAAACATATGAAAATAGCCGATGACCCATGAGTTAATGAATGAAAATAGCATCAGGAACTTAATTACCTTCCAAAATCATAGATCCTACTTATAAATTAATTCGGTGCTTTTTAGGGTTTGAGAAACTGTGCATACAAAAAAAAATGTTTTATAAAGATAGAAATTGCACTAACCTTAGGGCAGCCTCTTATTATGATATGAATTTCATGAATAGTTTAACCATCATTTCAGGCAAAAAAGGTATAGGTATTAATTTTTGACGCCTAAAATTAACTAATAGCATATCAAAGCATCGCGTTATAGATAGCCAATTAGGTACTCCTAATTTTTTATCATCCTGAAGAAACGACCACTCACTTCAATATATTTAATGATCAAAGTGTTTGGAACAACAATTATCCCAACATCAGAGTTGTCAAGGACGTCCTCAAGTCTCTGTTAAGGTTGGTCTATGTATCTGACTGCCAGGATTGCCATGAAGTTGCCAACGTAGCTCTGTGTCAGCACCACCATCATCAACATCCACACCCCTAGCATCACACGATCCCACCACCATCGACACTGTTCTTCTTATATCTGGAAAACAAAATTTAGTCAAGCAAAAGATATGGATCACCAAAATATTTGATGGCATGTTTCTGACCGCTATGGTGAAATAAAAGTAGTGGTTACAGTTAGCTTCCATTAGTGAGATGAATTTAAGCAGAGATATAAATATACCTAGATGCCGCATCGCCCATTCTTCTGTATAGCGCCGATACATCTGCGTGGCCGCCATCTTGGAACGGTCGAGCGTGTAATAGTGGCACTTGTTTTAGAGTGAATTCAGACTGTGAAAATGAATGTAACTTTGCCATTTCTTGTCCGATTTTATTAAACTTAGGCTTAAAGAAGAGAATATTAAATAAAAGATAGTATATAATCGGATTTTCACAGTAAAGGATATATTATAGCCGTATAGCTAGTGTTTAGACTACCAAATAGATCTAAGCCTCTGTAGGGCTATTATATCTATCATAAAAGAATAACTGAAGAACTATTTTCTGCACTTGACCATGTGTATAGTCCAAGTCTTATTAACTATAATACTTAGAACCATTAGGACCTAGTTGGTAGCTGATAAAAAATAATTTTCACACACGTAGAGTTTACCTTAGGTAAACTCTCACAGGTATACAAGAAACCATTCGGCTTGTCACTCAGTGTAGAGCCATCCGTACACAGAAGGGAGAGGAAAGAAAGAAGGAAAGAATGACAAGAGGAAGGACGAATAATGGAAAGAGGGCTTACAAGTCACAGGTTATCAAAAATATACATTTTAAGCAGTTGCACTGTCACAACACACAAAGAAAAAAAAATACACATGAATAGAAAATACAATACATAAAGGAAAAAAATACACATATAATTACTCAGTAATAGAAAATATAATGCATAAGGCAAAAAAATTACACATAGAATTACACATCAATAGAAAACACAGTGCATAAGACAAAATAATTACACACAGAATTACACATCAATAGGAAATATAAAGCATAAGGCTAAATATTTACACATAGTATTACACATCAATAGAAAATACAATGCATAAGGATCTCCAGGAAACCTATTGAGATAAAAGGGAAGAAAAATTTCCATTAATTTAAGTTTAACTGCGTACAATTTTTTTTCTACCTTTTTTTTTTTTTTTTTTTGGTTGTAAAAATATTACTTTGTTGGAATCTAATTCAAGGGGGTAAATTTTTACAAATTGCCAATACACCCCTAAGGTTGTGTAGCATATTTTTCTGGACTTAATCTAACCTAACCTAACCTAACCTGCTGCAGCGGAATGCTTACGTTAGAGTTAGGTATCATACTATACGTTTATGGTGGTAATATCCCTGAACCACATATTGGCAACTTGTAAAATAAAACCTTCATGGGGATAAATGAAACAGTCATTGTGCTTGGCCTTGAATACATATTATAATATTAATACGGACACTGTGACAGCTGCACAACAATACATATTGACAATGTATCCTGTCATTTCTTGGAATGGACAGCCTCCATTGACTTTCAAATGCTTATGCTGTTTTTTCCCCTCAATCTTCCATGATACTTTATACAGACGAAAATCAAGAAAGCAAATAATTTTGCATCAGTTTTGAGATTGTAAAGTAATTTCACATGCCACTGCCCTGGTACAGCAGACACAGCGTTGCGGCATTTCTAGGTAAACAGTGGTAAACTTTCCCCAATGTCTGGAACACAACATCGCCTGCCTCGACTGCTCTAAGATGATGGCCACGTATACGTATCTAAAGTAGTGTCATGCGGCATCTAGGTATATTTATATCTATGAATTTAAGTATCATCTAACACAAGACAGTGGTTGAGTATCATTAAAGTATGTGGGCAAAACAAATGGCTCTTTTGGTGTTGTCACAGAGAAGAATTGACTAATTCGGAAGCTAATAAGCCTGGATGCTGCCTACATAAACTCAGCCGTTCCCACTTAATCTGATCTCTCAGAGTCCCTCCAAAATTTGTCTAAAATTACTCAGTGGTAACTACAACATGGCAAACACTAGTTACCTTCTTGCAAAAGAACTTGCACACAGTTGAAGGTGTTGGTATCTTTCATGCTTGGGATATGAGTGGGAAGACAGTACGGCAGAAGCAGCATCACAGCGCATACTGCTAACAGTGCTGTCATCACAGCCACCCAAACCTTTGGTCTAAGAGGCAGCAGGAAGCCCTACGGGTCCACCTCAGGTCTACCACGGTTAGCGAGAATTAGATACTTTCCTTTTAACACAAAAGGAGAGAAGTCTGTCCACTGGCTTCTGTTTATATCCAAGAAAACTGGTCCCGGAGTAAACTCCACTTCCTGAAATGTGTTTTTGTAAAATATAATGATGAACTGTAAATAATGTATGTCGGGATAAATTTTTAAAAAGATTAACCTTTACCACAATATATATACTATGATGAATAATTCGTGAGAAGGCTCACAAGTCGTTTTCTTAACTCAGTACATTTACTGTACTGATCACGACTTGTTATTTCAAGAGTAGCCGTTCCCAAGCTAAATATTTGAAACGGAAACTGACAAAAAAAAAAAATGATTGTTGGGATGATGTATTTTCGAACTTGAGGATCGAATTTTATGTGAGGGAAAATATAATTATCGTACAATGCTAAAAGCTGTAAGAGGATAATTAAACTTCTAATACACTCTAGGAGTAGTCGTGTGTATGTGTGTGTGTGTGTGTGTGTGTGTTTTGGGCAGCCAAAACTACTGTAACTTGCAATACTTTGGTGATAGAAACTCCGTGTACAAACAGCTAGATAAGGAGTTTATTACAAGCTCACAGTAAAATAGTCTGCCCGTCTAGGCTGCCTGCTGTGAACTGACGCAATAACGCCTTCGTTCAGGCGTGGGAAAGCGTGCTAGGTCAGCAGTTTAGTGGGGGCATGTATGCATTGAGGGGGGACATATATACATCGGGGGGTAGACATATTGTGGAGGCGGGTACACTACTCCCCCGGGTTTTTGAGATGGTGTCTCCTGACACCAGGAGTTAAATGGTGTTTGATTATAGTATTAAGGAAAGGGCGGGGAGGTTTGTACAAGGGATAAGGATGATACAGGGGCAGTTGGGGAGACATGGCCATGTTGAGGGGAGGGAATTAGAAGGATATATACATATAAGATATACAAGTATTAATAGGTACGAGTCCAGTAAGGGTCGAAGGTATACATAGACATAATGGGAATTACACAATAATAGTTTGATACATGATAAACAAGGAGTAGATATGAGAGTTCTATTGTTGTTCTTCATTAAACTTTTTTTTTTTTTTGTATTTTCTGTAGGATACACTGTCACTCAGGAATGCATTAAAGAAAGACCAGCATTTTCGAGTATGCAGAGTTCTGTTCACAGTTTGGGTAATCGTCAGATGGCATTGGTAGTCACTGAATGTGAGGACACTAAGTACGGGGAGTTTCTACGTCGTGTGTAGGGCGTACTATGCCTGTAGTGACTCTGATTTCCTGGAGTCGACGTTCCATTTTTCTGACATAACAAT
>NW_027644411.1:0-10000 GCF_032717465.1 Coenobita brevimanus
CAGCACAGATATATTTAGTCAGAGAATGACAGGAAAGCCGAAGCCAGAGTGTAGAGAATTCAGAAGAATCGAGTTCAGGAACACGAGAGCAAGATAAGTCGTTGCGTATATATACACAACAGCCACCTTTGGCTTTGAAATGAGTAGAAAGTAGGAGGATACAGAAAAGGGTTTGCTGTCAGTTGCCTCAGACAGCTGAGTCTCCGTTAGAAAAAGAAGGTGAGGTTTAGAGGAGGAGAGGTGGTGTTCAACAGAGCGAAAGTTAGAGGATTGATTGATTGATTGAAATTAATTAAAAACTGGCGGCACAACTGCCAGGGTCATATGCCGCCGGACACCAAAGTAAAAGGTGCAGCTAAATAAAAAAATGCATATTCAAAATAAAGTTAAAATTTGTTAGTTGAAATAAAACACTGAAAATAATAAAAGCATAATTTATAAAATATAAAATATCAATTACTTATAAAAGTGGAAGGAGGCCCGCCTCCTGAAGAAAACTAAAAACATCACTAAAATCGCTAGAGGCTTCACTGAGCATTGAGGACAAACAGTAGGCACCATCTGCCCCCTTATGCCTATAGAGGAATCTCTGATGCAGGTCCCCCAGACTCGGACACTCGACCAGCAAGTGACGGACAGTAAGGGGAACAAGGCAGTCATCACAGTATGGTTGAGTCTCACCACCCATGAGGAACCCATGTGTAAGCCGAGAATGCCCAATGCGAAGTCTAGCAAGAGCCACCTCCAATCGCCGAGACATGGAAGGAAGAGCTCTTGGCACAACCACTCTCTAAAAGATTTCTTTCAGTTTATTATGAGAAACAACATCCCAGTGCCTCTGCCAACACGTACCAACTGCGTACCGCAGGTAAGGTGTTACATCTGAAGCAGGAAGGGGGTAGTCGGTTGGGGGCTGTTGAGAAGACGCAGCTTTAGCTAAAAAATCTGCCCTCTCATTGCCCACCACACCTACATGTGCGGGAACCCAACAGAAGTTCACATGGCGGCCACGACGGCCAAGAAGAAAAAGCCACTCTAAAATTGATAAAATCAATGGATGGGATGCATTAAAAGACTCCAGTGCAGACAGAGCACTACGTGAGTCACTATAAATCACAAAAACGGATTCGGGGAGAGTAAAAATGATTTTAAGAGCATATAAAATTGCAGTCAGCTCTGCCGTATACACTGAAGTAATGCCAGGAAGACTACCGCCCCTACTAAAGGAGGGGAAAACAACACCAAATCCTACTCCAGTATCAGTCTTAGACCCGTCAGTATAGACGGGGACAGAACCCTCATGAATAGAGGCATGTTCTAAAAAGAGAGGGACACCTGAGAGGGAAGCGAGTCCTTTTTTTCCACAACAGACCTACAAAACGTCACACGAGGGAGTAGCCAGGAACCCACCCTAGGGATCCGATGTGGACAAATTGCCAGTCTCGGGACAGAGAGGGCTAGCATAACAGACCAGACCCTGTAACCAAATGGCTTCGGGAGATTAGGACGGGTGTCATAAGCAGAAGATTGGGAATCCTGGGAGACGATGGCACAAGAAATTGAGTCTGGAATGCGGTGAAGACGATACCAGCACCTCATCATTAGCAACTGGCATCGCAAATCCAAGGGGAGTACACCAGCATCTACTAACAAACTTGTAATCGGGGATGATCTGAATGCCCCAGTTGCCAGACGTACACCAACATGATGCACAGAATTTAACAACTGGAGACGGGCATCTGTTGCAGAGGAGTAAACCTCACATCCATATTCAAGTTTAGGAAGAATAAGAGACCTATGCAAGAGGAGCAGGGTCTAACGGTCAGCACCCCAAGAGGTATGAGCTAAAACCTTCAAAAGACTCGTAGCTTTAAGACAAGCCACCTTAACAGAGCGAATATGAGAAACCCAGGTTAGTCGTCTATCAAATAAAAGGCCCAGAAACCGTGTCTCTTCCACACAGGGTATTCTTCTACCATAGAGATACAAGTCTGGGTCTGGGTGAACCCCACGAAGACGACAAAAATGCATAGGCACTGTCTTTGTTAAAGAAAATCGGAAACCGCATGACTCTGCCCAGTCAGAAATTCTATTAAGAGCAAGCTGCAACTTCCTCTCTATCAGAGACATTCTAGATGCGGTGAAGGATATTGAGAGGTCATCGACATATAATGATCCTCGTACACCGTCAGGAAGTACACTGATTACACTGTTAATGGCTACAGCAAACAGAGTAACACTTAGGATACTCCCTTGTGGTACTCCATCTTCTAGTTCACGGGCATTAGAAAGCACTCCTCCCACTCTCACCCTTAAAAAACGGTTAGATAAAAACTGTTGGATAAAAATAGGCAAGCGCCCACGAAAACCAAACTCATGATAGAATTGACAGGGAGGGTTGTGGACTGTTCTAAGACTGTATGGACATGATGGTAGGCTACTAAAAAAGGTGAAAAGTTTTTATGTAAATAGTACAGCGTGTATAAGAGTGGGAAATGCTGTGAGTGATTGGTTTCCCGTGAGACTGGGGCTGCGACAGGGATGTGTGATGTCGCCTTGGTTGTTTAATATTGATATGAATGGTGTAAGGGAGATGAATGCATGAGTTTTAGGTGGAGGTCTGAGTCTGGTGAATGTTGATGGTGGAGAGTGGAATCTGAAGCAGCTGCTGTTTGCAGATGATATTGCACTGATGGCTGATTCAGAGGAGAGATTGAGACACTTGGTAGAGGAGTTTGGAAAGGTGTGTGAAAGGAGGAAATTGAAAGTTAATGAGAATGAGAGTAAAGTGATGAAGAGCACGAGGTTGGTAGATGGTAGGGGGATGAATATAGTTCTGAATGGTGAGTTGCTTAGGAGGTAGAGTGTTTTAAATATTTAGGGTCACATGTTGCTGTGGATGGAAGAATAGATGAAGAAGTGAAGTTTAGAATGAATGAAGTAGGAAAGGTGCTGGGAGGAATGAAAAAAGTGTTTAGATCTCATTCGCTTAGAATGGATGTAAAGAGAAGGCTGTATGAGGGTGTTGTGGTACCGACTGCGTTATATGGGGCTGAAACATGGAATATGGGTTTAGCAGAGAGGAAAAGTTTGAATGTAATGGAGATGACGTGTCTGAGGAGCATGTGTGGAGTGAACGCGTATGGATCGAGTGTGAAATGATGAAGTGCGAAGGAGAACTGAAATTGTTCGGGAGATGGCTGGTAGAGTTGAGCAAAGGGTGTTGCGATGGTTTGGGCATATGGAGAGAATGGATAATGAGTGATTGGTGAAAAAGATAACTAGATCTGATGTGAGAGGCGTAAGGCTGAGAGGAACACCACGAATAGGATGGATGGACAGTGTGAAGAGAGTGCTGGATGCGAGAGCGATGTCTGTTGAGCAAGGAAGAGTGGCTGTTCATGACAGAAGTAAATGGAGAGAAACTGTGAATGAATAAATGATGTCGCAGCCCCGAGGGGATATTCTCCCGCATTTGGTCTGATCAGCTAGTCAGGTCAGGTGTGGGTAAGGGGATGGGTTTATTATGATGTGGCAGGGGTGAACCAGCTCTGCTGTCGGGCCCTGCTGTGAATGTCAATGATTGCACTGCGCAGTTGACCCTTGTGCGGTGTGGTGCGGTGAGGTTCTCTTCCTTCTTCCCTTTGGGCTAAGATGCGAATGAATGTGTTTGAATGGATGAGTAAATGGGGAATGTGTCGTCCTGTTTCGGCTACCTCTCTTTCCTTGGGGGAAGCAGCCTAGGTATATAGATAGATAGATAGAATATTTTTTTTATTGTTTAGGCTCAGACGACTTTTCTTTTCATTACTGCTATGAACAATTGTTTCGCCAGCCATACTTTAATTATTATTATTATTTTTTTTTTCGCAGCTCAAGGAGGGGCTCTCGCAGTGAAGGGGTTAAAGAATCTGAGTTTGTCCCTTACCATTCCATTTCTTATTCCATTCAGTCTCTCACGCAGAGCAAAATAATGAAACCTCGAAAATCATTCAAGAAGACTGTTATAGAAGAACGTGTGAAATTCATAAGACTGAGCACCGCAGGCCTCTCCCTACGCGCCATAGCCGAACAAACAGGCACTAGCACATCCACAGTGCGCAGATGGGTGCAGCGGTGGAGAAGGGAAGGCAGTCTGCGCTCAAGAAAATCGAGTGAAGTCTCTACTCCTGTCTTATCAGACTACTGCTGCTTTGTCCACAAGAGTCACAGTTTGCCTACAGCCCCAGTGAGCTTTCTTCTGCATGTGTGTCTCCCTATCCCAGAGAGCTTTCGATCAGTGTGTCTTACCATACCAGAAAGTTTTCGTATGTGTCTTCCTATCCCAGAGGGCTTTCGTCCATGCTGTCTCAGTACCAGAGAGCTTTTGGCAGCGTATGCCCATCCTGGAGAATTTTCATCCGCCAGTGTGTGTTCCTTACCCAGTGAGTGTTCGTCTTTGTCTGCCTATCCCACAGAACTTGCGTCTGTGTATGAAGCTACTGATAAAACACATTACTCAGACCACAAAAAGAGCTACTGGTAATCAAGGCGAACATTCTCTCCCTATTGTGGCATTTGCCATATACGATACTGTCACCTGTGTAGGAACGTGATTCCTTCCACGACTTTTTCTCTTCTGCACCAACAAGGATTCGTGAAGCTAATGCCAGGCAGTACATCATAGATTCCCTTGGTAATCAGTTACTTGCACGATTACCCGGTACATGTTTATGCTAGTACATTGAGTCCTACTTACCAAATGCCCCATAGTCTAACAAGGTCGAACCTCAGAAACAGAACGTTTGCTTATCACTAAGACCAGTATTTTCGTTGGGTAAAGTAGCTCTGTAACACCACTTTCTTAGTTATTTATTTTTGAACATGGCTGGTTAATATTTCTGCAGAGTATGGCAATGTTAGAAGGATTTATATAGCACAAGATAGGACAGCAAGGTGCAATAGGCAACATAAATGACTTCAGAAAAACTTCATTAATTTTTATTTGCTTGTGATTAAACCTTTACTCATCTATGCATCTATAGCCAGATACCTTAAGTCTAGAATGGAGGACTGTTTTACAACCAATTTTTTCGCGAAGTTGAATGAGAGAGACCGGAAGTCGCAAAAATACAGGGTAATCTGTAAATAACACTCCACTAGAAAATCACCTGGAGGTACTGTACCATGTATGTTTTGGAGACTGCTCAGTCTACTGATGTGGACATGGATACCTAAGTTTTTTCCTAAGTTGAATAAATGCATTAGCAAAAATACAAGGTGGTCCTTAAATAATGCCCCATTGGAAACCCACTTGGTAGTATTTTACGTGTTGTAGAGACAGCTCAATCTTCTAGTGAGGGTGTGGGCAGCTAAGTTTTCCCTAGGTTGAATAAGATAGTCCGAAAGTATGAAAAATACAGGATGGTTCATAAATTGAACTTAGTCTTCCCTGAACCTGATTAATAGTCCAAGACACATAATGGAATATTACACAGCACCCGCATGTGAAATAAGCCCGAACAAAATAACACACATAATGGAACACGACACAGCACATATCACATCTAACATGAATACATCAACAAATGAGGCATCTATGGAACCACTTCAAGGGTTGTTTCATACCTGCTGTCAATTGGTTTGCTTGGCCAGGCATACCTAGGTAGGTCCTCCAACGGCCACAGGCGTCGAACGCCAGTGCTGGTGGCGTCGAATTAACGGAATTAGCACGAGCTATAAAAAACTGTGAACAATTATGGGAAGGGAACGAAGGATTGGTATGTTTAAACGACCCTACTGTACCATCCCAAACACACAGTTTATCTCGGATGTGTTCGCCCATGCGTTTACATGATAATGGTACAGGATCAGTAATTTAATGAATTCTTCCGTGATTCACAGCAAATCGCAGGATCGGTTCAGGAAGCTAAACACTCACTGCCAGGTGCGCCAGATGATTCTCTTCACATTTGTAAAAAAAAATAAAATAGATTTTAGGAATCTGAGAAGTTATCCTGGGGTCGGCCTGGGGTGCACACAAATGTTTTACCTCACGGCCACTGGGGAGTTAAACAACAAAAGCAAAGCAAGACAAAGACAACAGCATTATATACAACAACCTCAACAACTTTGACTAGACAAAAAGTTGCCATCTCTATCATGAATGCTGATTCAGCACCAAAGACTAAGACTAGAATATGTTATTAGTCACGATAACGTTCTATGGAACAGTGCAGGACCATAGTCTTGTCTGATTTTAACACTGGTCAACAGGAAATAGGCTTCTAAAAGGATGAAAACCTCCACAAAGTTAAAGTGAATGAACTATAAGTAATTTGCTGCTAAGGATTCAGGTGTGTATAACTTAACTGAATTATTAAATTATAATTTTGCGCCACAACAACGTGGTCATATGGCACATTAAAAAAAAAAGGCATATTAGAATAAAGTAAATCGGACTGCAAGAATAAATACAAATAAAGAACGGTAAAAACTGAAAAAAAAAATTATAAAAGGCGAAGGAGGTTCAAATCACACACACACACACACACACACACACACACACACACACACACACACACACACACACACACACACACACACACACACACACACACACACACACACACAAATGTCAGCCAGATAGCCAGATGTTCCTCTAAGCATGGATGACAAACAGTAAGCACCATCCGCTTCCCATTGCCTATGGAGAGATCTCTGATGCAGGTCCCCCATACTAGGACACAGATCAGCAAGTGACGGACTGTAAGAGGAACAAAGCAGTCATAAGGTTGTTGGTTTATATTTTCTTATCACTCACATAACCACTAAACACCACAGCCAAAACATTAGGAAAGGTGCCTCAAGGTAGGCTAGTTTGGCCGTGTGGAGAGAATGGAGAATGAGAGACTATCTAGGGGAGCCTATATGAATGAGGTTGAGGGAAAGAGGAGAAAGAGGAGACTGAGGACGAGATGGAAGAATGAGATGGAAAGATTGTCTGGCCATGATGAAAGTGTTAATGAAAGACTGACTACGAGAGTCTACGTGAGGACTGTTTAAGAGGAGAAGGGAGGAATAGGAGACCGAAGATGTGATGGATTAATAAGGTGGCGAGATAAAATGACCATTAGAAAATGGAGAATAAGAGAGTGACTAAGAGAGTCTATGTGAGTGAGACGGAAGGGGAGATGGGGAAGAGGAACCGCGGATATGGTGGGATAGGGTAGGGAAGTATATAAGAGGGTGTGAGCTGGAGAGTGAGGGCAGCCTGATGACGGAGGAGAGATTAACATGAAGGGGATTCGACAGTGGCCAACCCTTCCAATATTAAGCCGTCTGGATATGGATGCAAACCAGAGTATATATTAGAGCAAAAATTAAAACGAAACCAAGTTATTTCTGATAATAATTTTAAAATAAATCTATCATCCCATTCTATTTTGACCCAGAGTAAATATTAGAGCAAAACTTATAAGGAAACCAAGTGATTTCCATAATAATATAAAAATAGTTCTATGAACCAATTCTTTTCTCACCCACTGGGGGTATCGGGGTCTGGGGCTACACTACAGAGTCCAAACATTTAAAGTGAGGGGAAGGGGAGGTGACCAACCTCACTGAACCCTGAGTGGCATGATGTGAGAAATAAACCCAACCATACCTCGGATATAAACTCTTATGCGGAGAACCCAGCAGGAGCGCCTCAACCCACTTAGCCACCAGGCGCCGTCTGGTTATGTGATTACCACAAAACGTAGGAAATTGTTTCATAATAGAGAAAGAAAAAGAAAAAAAAAGTGGCATGTCACACAGTTTACAGTCACCTGAAAGCACCACCACATCAAGTGAATGGATGATGAGTGCCGCCACCTACCACTAACTGTTATAGATTTAGTGTAAAATTTCTTATGATTCTTAGTTACTTTTCTTGCCTATATTCATGAGGTTTGAGCCTATTTTCTGTGTAAGATTGTTTTCTTTATACACAGGATGGTCCAAGTATTGTGCTCTCTAATTTTATGTGTAATGGGAACGGCCCAGTTTGCTTTTAAAAGGAGGGAAGAAATTTGGCAGAACCATGACATTACTAATCAATGAATGAGCGTGAAAAGTAGACATTACAAAGCATGAAAATTCTTACGAGTACTACTACTGCTGCTACTACTACTACTACTACTACTACTAGTTGTTGTTGTTGTTGTTGTTCAGCTGAATGTGACTCCGGTGGACAGTATGCTTAAGTTCCTCTTCTGCAGTCTACCATCATCATTCTTTTGAAAAGGGAATTATCTGAGAAATGTTTTTATTACCAGGTAGTTGAGCCACCAGGTTACAGTAGTGCCACCCCATGAAGGCATCCCTCTCCAGCATCGTTATAAGTAGAAATATGATACAGTGTAAACACCGATAACATTGACTAACCTGTCCCCACAACACAAGAATAGAGGGTTGTGCAATATATACGAACTACCCTGAATTAATAATCACTGTTACATTCATTAAACACTTGGCAGCCAAACCAGAGCGATTATTAATTTGAAAAACGAGACAAGCATCAAGATTTCTTATAGAAAGTTCCTCACATCCAAATTAATGGAGCCAAAGTCGGTACAAATAAGCAGAATTTACGAATAGTGCAATATTAACCCCTGAAAGCCTCTATAAGGGCAGACCAACCCTAAAAAGGATCCTAGCCTACAACATCACAATAAATTTACACAAGACATATATATAAAATATGAATGAACATAATTATAATACTGTACATTATTTGGACATATCAAAGATAACCAAACCATACGTATTCCCTACGTGTCAAGTGGGTTGGTGGAGGGTTAGTGCCCCTCCCTGTGAAACATATAACTCAGAGTCAAACGGCCACCCCGTACGGGATTATGGCGTCTGGCAATAGATAGATAGATATACATTATTTGGACACTAACCATTTCAAGTCAGACATCCCATGCTAACTATCAGCCAAACGTTTATGTTGCGAGGGCAGCCAACTAGCTGGTGGGCATTTGTAATGTCAGAAAAATTCAGTTTTCCTCTGTTAGCTTGGATATTAGAGCAAAGCCACGTTTAAAAGTCAGTTTTTGGATTGGTATGGATAAGGACATGACACATAATGTTCATACAGATATCAAGAAGTTCACTGTAAAAGCTAATTAAGATGAAGAACTAGAGTGTAAAAATCAACTTATAACCTTTGCAAATACTTGGCCACCAGATTCCGAAATGATCTGCTCGCGGGACAGTGGACAGGCGGAAGACATGACTAACGAGACATCACACAAGAATCACCTATCACTTTCAAGATTCTCTCACACGCAAACTCTGCCTTCGAAAGAATCAGACTTAAACCTTAGATATTTTACATAAAGGAGGGCAAATAAATTACAATGTTTAATTTGGACACAAAACCACGTGTTTTTCTGGACAAGAATATTACATGTTTTTCATGAGAGAAACAGTGTACTGGATAAAAATGCTTAATAGATAAAATAAGGTGGAGTGAAAACATGGACGAAATCGATTGTTAGAACTTGTACAAATCCACACACATGAGCATCGTCCACTTTCTAAGTATATCATACATGCTTTGTTTCAGTATATGTTTTCTGGACAATACTTTGTTAGGAAATGTTAATGCTTTTGTAAGGAACAATATCCTGCTTTCTGGATACTACAGTGGTTACAGAATTTAATCCTTTTGTAAGGAGCAGTACCCTATCTGCATGTAATAATTTGCCTCTTTGAAAATGAGTTTGTAAATCACTGAAAGACCACTATTAATAAAATGTAATTAAACAGTGGTTGTATCTCTACCCTCACTGCCTTGAATCCGATGTTGTCCAGAGAGAAACAAGAATATATTTTCCCAAATATTGGTGAATATGAGTATATAGCAGAAAAATATCTGAAATACACACTAGCAGAGAAAAGTTGCTTACCGTACTTCGCTATTTTTTTTTTCTTCAGATGAAACTGGGAAGATAATGGTTTCTTTGACTTT
>NW_027644411.1:15000-49995 GCF_032717465.1 Coenobita brevimanus
AAACTTAATCATATAATGCCAAAATAAATAATCGAGGCATATATAGCCCAACACCAACAACTTAACTCACTGTAGCATAGCCTGGACCCTCGTGTAAATAAAGTGCCCTGACCACTGTTAGCTGTGAATATGCTACCAGAAACTGATATACAGATAACCCAAGAGAGAACTGGGCCAGATTAGAGCCCCCATAGACGCTCTAGCAATTTTCTCTATGTCTAAATGTATGCAAGACGATGTTCCCTGATCATTGCCGCTAAAAGCTGACAAAGGTTCTTTTGGGGAACCTTTTTATGGCCTTTTTGTACTGAAAGGCAGCCAGCATGTTGCCTGTTGGCCTGGTGGCACACTTATCTGTTCTCTCTCTCTCTCTCTCTCTCTCTCAGTGTGTGAGTTTTAACGTGCGTGGGGAAACATTAATTGCTCCTTGGCATCCCTCTCTCTTTCCCCTACGCCCTCCTGATGAATGACATACAAGTCTATCTATCTATCCATCTATTGCCAGACGCCTCAATCCCGTGCGGGGTAGCCACAAACAAATCGACTCCACGTCGCCCTGTCCCCCGCCATTTCACTGCCCTGCTCCCAACTCACACCTCCTCCTCTCATTTACCTCTCCACCCCATCCCTCCATCTCATTCTCGGCCTCCCCCTCCCTGTCCCTCCCTCCACCACATTCACATACACTCTCCTCGTCAGTCTCTCATCCTCCATCCTCTCCACATGGCCAAACCACCTAAGTGCATTCCTCCTAATGCTTCCTATCACATCCACATCCACACCACAAAGCTTCTTTATATCATCATTTGTCAACCTGTCTCTCCATGTGACTCCACAGGCTCCTCTTAAGTAACTCATTTCCACTGCTCTCACTCTTGACTTGTGTCCTTCCAACAACGTCCAAGCTTCACTTCTATACGTTAGAGTTGGTATCACAATACTGTCATGTAGCAACTTTTTCACTTCCATGCTCACTTCCCTGTTTCTTATCACTGCTTTCAAGGAACTAGCAACATTTCTTCCTTGTTGTACACTTTCAAGCACTTCACCCTCGAAACTTCCATCCTTACTCATCACACCCCCCAGGTACTTAAACGTACTCACATTTTCCATTTCCTCACCATCCAACCTCACTGTACGTTCACTGACTTCACCTCTCTCAAAGACCATCACTTTACTCTTCCCTACATTCACCTTTAGATTCCATTTCTTACACACTCTCCTAAACTCATCCACCAAGACTTGCAGCTCCCCTTCGTCTTCGCTCAACAACACAGTATCATCTGCAAGCAACAGTACAGGAAGTTTCCAAACATTACCCTCTCTCACCAGGGCCACTCCAACATCCACTACCCTACCTTGTACCTCTTTTATTACCCCATCCATGTACAGATTGAACAACCATGGAGACATGACACATCCCTGTTTCAACCCAACCTTCAAAGAGAAAAATTCACGCAGTTCACCATCCACACGCACTGCAGCCTTAGCACCATCATACATACTCTTCACAGCATTGAACAATTTCCCATCTACTCGATATATTCTTAATACTTTCCACAATCCGTGTCTATCCACCCTGTCATATGCTTTCTCCAAATCCATGAAAGCTGCATACAACTTCATTCCTTTCTCTAGAAATTTTTTCACTAAAGATCTAAGAATGAATATCTGATCTACACAACCTCTCCCCTTCCTAAAGCCTCACTGTTCTTCTCCAACTAATTCCTCTGTTCTTTCCGTAATTCTGTCAATAAGTATCCTACCATACACCATTCCCATTACACTAAGAAGACAAATGCCCTTATGATTGCCACACACTTCTTTTTCCCCTTTTCCTTTGTACAAGGGAATAATTATACCTGACTTCTACTCCACTGGGACTCTACCTTCCTCACAGGTCAATCTGCACATCTTTCATATCCATTCTACTATTATCTCTCCCCCATGCTTCAGCACTTCACCACACACTCCATCAATTCCTGGGGCTTTCCTCATTTTGACTTTCCTCATTGCTTCCACAACTTCTATCCTACTGATTTCTTCCTGTCTTCTCACCTCCCTCCTTCTCCCAGCCATTCCCCAGCCACTTATACTCGCATTCCTTCCATCCCCTATGTTCAACAATTCCTTAAAGTGTTCTCTTCATTTGCTCACTTTTTCTTCCTTCTCCACTAGTAACCTACCATTTTTATCTTTCACTCCCCAGCTAACTTCACTGCCACCCTATCTTACTCTCTTCACCTCTTTCCAGAACATTTTCTTACAGTCCCTCCACTTTACACTCAAATTCCTTCCAAATTCCTCATCCACTCTCTTCTTTCTCTTACTAATCTTTTCACCTCTCTCTTCCTTTCTACATATAACTCTCTCTTCAGCCTCTCAACTTCTTCCACGCCCCTATTTCTCATCCATTCATTGAATGCTTTCTTCTTTTGTGCCACAGCCTGTCTCACCTTGTCCTTCCACCACGCTGTTCCTTGCACCCCCTTTCGTCTTCTCTTCATCCCACACACCACATCACATCCTGCACATATTTCTTCTGTGAATATCCTGCACACACCTTCCACATCCCCCATCTGCTTCAATTCATATTTACTGAATCGTTCCGCTACTTCTCTATTATATTCTGCCATTTTCTTATCCTCTTGCAACCTTTCCACACTCCTTGCAACTACTCCTTCTTCCCGTCCTTCCCTTCTTCTCTTTCTCCATCTTGCTTGGATCTTGATACTGGCCACCATCAAGTAGTTGTCAGAAAGTCCACTCCCCCAACCTCTATAAGCTCTTGCATCCATTACACATCTTTGCATCCTCTGATCCACACACACATAATCAATCATTGCCTTCCTTTCATTCAGTTCACCACCCACTCTTCTCATCACTCGCCATGTATACCTGTGGATCATTTTGTGCCTGAAGTAGGTATTGGCTATCACCATCCCCCTCCCGGCGCAAGTGTCCACTAACGCACTGCCATTCTCATCTATCTCAGCAGGCACACTCCACTCACCAACTATTCCATCCACCTTCACATTCCCTACTTTACCATTCATATCACCGATCAAGAACACTCTCATTCCTTCCAAACTTTTCCATGCACACTTCCACATTTGTCCAGAACTCTTCTCTCACTCTGCTTGCACGATCTTGCGTTGGCGCATACAAGCACACAGTCACCCACATTTGTATTCCAATTTTCAATCTTACCCACACAATCCTTGACCCAACTGGTCCATAATCTCTTTTGTTCTTCTTCCATCTTTTACTCACAACAATACACACTCCTTCTTTTGCCCTCTCATTCTCACCTTCTCCTGCATATATACCCCATCCATACTCCCATTCTCTCACATTCTCTCCTCTTCATTTAGTTTCAGTTACTCCACATACATCCACTTCCGCACCCTCAAGCACCTGGACAATCTCTCTTTCACCTCATCATTCGCACCCCTTACATTCCTTGTTGCGATCCGTACTATGTCCATTGTCCAGTCCTTGGTCGTCATCTTTTGGTCAGTCCTTGTCCGAGGTTACTTGTTCGTTTTTTTTAGTTAGCTGTTTTCCGGGGAGGGGCACTAACCCTCCGCCGACCCTTTAAGTCGCCTCGTACGACAAGCAGGGATACTGGGGGAGTATTCTTGAAAACCCCCCTACCCCCAGGTGTAATATATAAGTATATGAAATAAATATTTCTCTTTAGTTTCGACGTGTCTTTTGATGATCTGCCAAATATGGTGAATGCTTCTCTGTTGATCAATAGACGTTGATATCACTGCCATATAATATGGGAAAAGATTTAAGCACCAAAGTCAGATCTTCAATTTACAAATGAAGTCTCTAAATACAGCTTGTTAGTGCTGGTGATGTTGGAGCGGTGTGGGGTGTGGCTGTGTTTGAGGTGGATGTGGACGGCCAGGACGCTAACATGACACAGGCACAGCTCTCCCAGGTGGCTGGCCATGCTCTCCAGGTTGGTCACTGTCACATACCAGTTAAAAGTGTTCTGTTAGTAGCCTTCTGAGAAACCTTTTGGCCAATGACTTAACTTAATCTAGCCAAAATATCCTGACCCTTACTACATTAACCAAAGTTAGTGCAGCCTTTAACCCATTGATGTCATCAGCTGCAGCAGAATTTGGGATCTGTGACAATGGTCGTGGTGAGTGACAACACAGATTTCTTCATCTCCTTCACCCAGTTGTCATTCAAGGGACACCTCCTGGTGTGGTCAACAAGGTTTCTCGTCCTCACCCGCCTCACACTCTACCACCTCCACCACCTCCGCACAACATTATCCATGACAAACTCTATGTTTGTCATATTCTCTCATGCCGAAACAATACGGTAAGGTACTCCGTAATCTCTGAATATTTACGTTTTTAGTCAAGAAGTTTAAATATTTTCGAATCTTGAATAAATAGTAAGGGTTAGTTGATGATACTGTTATTCAAGTAGTTTTTTTTTTTTTTTTTTAATTTTGAATCAATAGTAAGGTTTGGTTGATGATATTCCCTTATTTTTCTTATCACATGTACAAATGCAACATTTTCAGATAATTTTCTTTTGATGTATTTTTTTGTGTGTACACATATATTTTTTCGCTTTTGGAAAAAGTTCTTTTACTTTTCGGAATCACTGAATCTCTTTTCTTTTAAAATATACCTTTGAATACTCAGGGCAGGACATTATTCCCTTTCATTGGCTCTTTTCCCAGTAACAACCTTGTGAAATGTACTGGACGTTTGTTTGACTTACTTTTTCGCTAGTATCTGAATATTAATTTTCTTGTCTTTCCTCAAACACCTTTTTAATGGAAAAACATTTCTTCTCCAGGTGACATCTTTTCCTAACCTAAACTCATCTGTCTTGGGCTACTGATGCCAGCGTGCTTTCTGTATCCTATTTTAACACCCGTATTTCCAAACACAAGGTGGCTGTTGCATGAAAATTACTTATTTTCGTATTTCCAAAGTTGAATATCATGAATTCTTTACACTCTAGGTATGGCTAATCAGTTTTTGAATACATCGTAGTTTATTCCTTATCATCCAGACTTATCTGACATGTCTCTTATATAATGGCTCATTTGTAATGTCGACACTCTAGGATACCGTAAAGTACACTAGTAATGTTGCTGTTTTCTACATATGTTCATCTAAATAGTGATTAAACATGCATATATTGGGTAATATATGTTCTAGAACAGATTGTACAAAACATTGCCTGAACCCTGGCCATTTTGGAGAAAGCTGCAGCATACCTCATACATTACTCACATCATACATATGTGCTTAAACTGTCATGAAACTTTCTTCATTATGCACCTCTAGTCAGCCTTTTCACAATGACACGGCCACTCACGGCAAGAAGGCTTCTGATTCCCTCAAGAAGCAACATTTTTGACAATTATGGTGCAGCACATGAGGACGCGCAAGTGCTTTGACCTCCAGTGTGACAAATATTTCTTACATTGACAACAGCCTTTTCTGAGAGTTAATCATATCAAGGTTATTTTCGAAGGTATGGAAGCAGTCATGCCATTCATTTACTTCCTGGTTATTGCCAAATAATTTTCTTTTAACCACAATTACTTAAATGCTGTCTACATCAAGCAGGTCTCTCCTGAAAATTGTAGTGTACTGGCACCAACTTAACCCCTTATTTGAATGTAGTTTTTTGTTACTGGACAGAATTATTCCAAATTGTTTTTTATTTTTTTCAAAAACGACTGTAGTACTTCCATTTACAATGAGTGTCCAGTTCTGACTTTCTCATGGCAACGTGCTAAAAATCTCTCCAACATTATTTCTCTCCTTTAAATCCTTTCTTACACTTAAGTGGCTCCTTTTCCGATGACACGGATAAAGAACAATTGACTACATCTGTGCTCTGGTGGTTTCAGAGGCGGTGTGTGCAGCCATTAACTAAAATTCCCCGACACTGCTGGTGGTGGCAATGGAAGTAGTTACATTATCAGTTTTAATGAGGCACCATCATGAATCAGGTAAAAAAAAAAAATCTATGAGATGGATGGATACTCGCTGTCGTCAAGGAAGATGAAAAATATATACTGAAGGACTGGTTATTAAATATAATAATAAAAAAAAAATCGATGCAACTGATAGGATCATATGCGGCCATACAACAAGGTAAAAGATGCTTAAATTTTGCACACTAAAACAAAGTTGATATCCCCATGTAGAAATAAAATACTTAAAATGATGGCCAAAAAGTTTTGTAAGTATCAATTCCCTATAGGAGTGGTAGTAGTCCCGCCTCCTGAAGGAAACTAAAAACGTCAGTGAGATAGCCATAGGTCCCTCCGAGCCTTGAGGACAGAAAGTAGGTACTGGACCAGCATATGACGGAAAGTAAGGGGAACAAGGCAATCATCATAGTACAGCTGAGTTCCACCACACATCAGGAACCCATGAGTTAGCCGTGAGTGCCCAGTGCAAAGCCGGGCAACAGCCACGTCCAATTGCAGCGGTATGGAGGGGAGAACCCTTGGCACAACACAACCACTCTCTGAAAAATTTTCATTAATATATTATGAATACCAGCATCCTACTGTCTCTGCAAAGATTCACGAAACGCAGATTTCAAAAAAGGTGCCATATCGGAAGTGGGAAGAGGGTAGATGGTAGGCAGCCGTCGAGAAGACGCGGCATTAGCTGATGTATCTGCCTACTCATCGCTCTCCACACCAACATGCCCGGGAACCCAACAAAACTGGAGAAGTTTACCACTCCTCTTTCAGTAAGAGCCACTTAAGAACGGCAAGGACCAGGGGATGAGCAGAACTTAAGGACTCAAGAGCCGAAAGGGCTCTTTGTGAATCCAGGGCCGTATTTTCTGGGGGGCTAGGGGGGCTATAGGCCCCCCAATGTTTTCTTTATATCAATTTGTCAAAACTTCGTCTAAGATTGAGGGCTTATAAGGCTGAACTTGAATATAAAAAGGAAGATAAACTTTGAGTAGTTTTGTTGAAAATTCAAACAAATCTACGTGTGTTTGATCGAAAATTTCTAAATTTGATCCAGTTTTTCATAAACTATATGGCAATAGTGCTTAGATATTGATTATATTATCATTTCCAAAAGAATAATGGCAGGGCGGTATATTTCAGTCTGAATCCTACCGCAGGCGTGAAAGAACAATTTTAGTAAAGGCGAAGCATTGTGCAACAAAAATGTAAAATTGCCAAATTATTAAAGAAAGTGACAGTTTGAGCTGAAAGTTCAGATTGGCAGAAAGTGAAGCCTTTTATTGAAGCACCCACCTTCATCATTAAACATACATGCCTCATCAAACATCAGCTTTGGGGTAGAATCAAACCGAAAAATATCGGATGGTCTGCAAACTTAAGCGTTGTGATTTAATTGTAAGTTCGTAGTCCGGAGTTATATACATTTGGTCTGGCCTCTCCAAAATCCTGTTGAAAATTAAGGGCATGGAATAACTAAAAATCGTAAAAGAAGCCCCCTCGTGTGTTAAAATCAGTTGAAGAGCTAAAAAAAAACAGCAGTATGATCTGCAGTAAAAATAGAGGAATCTCCCTTTTTGAGAAAACCAACCCAAGCCCGACACCAGTGACTGACTTCAAACCATTTGTATGTACAGGAACGATGCCTCTGTCAATGGATGAATGTTCCAAAAATAGCTATTGAGAGCTAGAGAAGGGATAGAAGTCTTGTTACCTTCAATATCTCAGCATACTTGTACCTCTAGAAGGAAACAGGCATAGAGCGACCCTTGGGACCCAGACGGGGCTGACAGGCTCCTCAGACAGACCTGAATCCCCCAAAATGCATATGTAAAAATGCATAGCTACTTGTGCTTGATGAAAAAAGAAAACCTCTCCAGTCCCTACAGCTGGTGTCCCTGTCCAGTTCTAGCTGCGTTCTCCACTCATCTGCACAAATCCGGGATCCAGCAAACCATACTGATAGGTCATCCACAGAAAGGGAAGAAAACACTTCCCCAGGTAGGGAACCTATTATGCCATTAATGACGACTGCAAATAAAGGATCAATGTGCACACTCCCCTGTGGAACAACCTCATCATGAACTCGAGGGACAGAGAATGAGGAGCCCACATAGACTTGAAACTTCCAGTTTGACAAGATGTCGGTAAGGAACAATCGCAGGAGACCACGCATCGCGAAATTGTAAAGCTGTCTCAGAATGCCAAGGCACCATGCCGTATCATACCCTTTTTCCAGATCAAAGAACACAGACACAAGATGTTGCAGACTCGCAAAAGCCTCACGGTTTGCTGACTTCAGTCTGATGATGTTATCTAATGTACATCCCATTCTACGAAATCCACTATGTGGTGGAGAGAAGTAACCATTTTTCTTGGATGCCAAATAAACCTCACGCTAACCATCATCTGAAAGGATTTGCACAAACAAAACGTCAAACAAACTGGACAATAATTGGTGACCCTAGACTGATCCTTACCTGGCTTAGGAAATGGAAGGAATATATTGATCTTCCAATCAGTAGGGAATATACCTTCGTTCCATATCCTATTATCTATCTATCTGTCTATTGCCAGACTCCTCAATCCCTTACGAGGTGGCCACAAACAAATCGCCTCCACGTCGCCCTGTCCCCTGCCATTTCACTGCCCTGCTCCCAACTCACACCTCCCCCTCTCATATACCTCTCCACCCCATCCCTCCATCTCATCCTCGGCCTCCCCCTCCATCTCCTACCCTCCACCTCACTCACATACACTCTCCTCGTCAGTCTCTCACCCTCCATCCTCTCCACATGGCCAAACCACCTCAGTGTGTTCCTCCTAACGCTTCCTATCACATCCACATCCACACCACAATGCTCCTTTATATCATCATTTGTCAGCCTGTCTCTTCATGTGACTCCACAGGCTCCTCTTAAATAACTCATTTCCACTGCTCTCACTCTTGACTTGTGTCCTTCCAACAATGTCCAAGCTTCACTTCCATACTTTAGAGTTGGTATCACAATACCGTCATGTAATAACTTTTTCACTTCCATGCTCACTTCCCTGTTTCTTATCACTGCTTTCAAGGAACTAGCAACCTTTCTTCCTTGTTGTACCCTTTCAAGCACTTCACCCTCCAAACTTCCATCCTTACTCATCACACTCCCGAAGTACTTAAACGTACTCACATTTTCCATTTCCTCACCATCCAACCTCACTGTACATTCACTGATTTCATCTCTCTCAAAGACCATCACTTTACTCTTCCCTACATTCACCTTTAGATTCCGTTTCCTACAGACTCTCCCAAACTCATCCACCAAGCCTTGCAGCTCCCCTTCGTCTTCACTCAACAACACAGTATCATCTGCAAACAACAGTACAAGGAGTTTCCAAACACTATCCTCTCTCACCAGGGTCACTCCAGCATCCACTACCCTACCTTGTACCTCTTTTATTACCCAGTCCATGTCGGAGACATGACACATCCCTGTTTCAACCCAACCTTCAAAGAGAAAAATTCACTCAGTTCACCATCCACACGCACTGCAGCCTTAGCACCATCATACATACTCTTCACAGCATTCAACAACTTCCCATCTACTCGATATATTCTTAATACTTTCCACAATCCTTTTCTATCCACCATGTCATATGCTTTCTCCAAATCCATGAAAGCCACATACATCTTCTTTCCCTTCTCTAGAAACTTTTCCACTAAAGATCTAAGAATGAATATCTGATCTACATATCCTCTTCCCTTCCTAAAGCCTCCCTGTTGTTCTCCAACTAATTCCTCTGTTAATTCCCTAACTCTATCAATAAGTATCCTACCAAACACTTTTCCTATTACACTAAGAAGACAAATGCCCCTATGATTACCACACACTTCTTTTTCCCCTTTTCCTTTGTACAAGGAAATAATTATACCTGACTTCCAATCCTCCGGGACTCTACCATCCTCCCAGGCCAATCCTATTACGAAGATCTAATAAAAACAATAGAGAATCGTACGGCAAATGGCGAGTCATAGCATAAGGAATGTCATCAGGTTCAGATGCAGAGTCACCTCACTGCTGAAGAGAAGCATGCAGTTCACAGAGAGCAAAGGAAGCAGACAGAAGGAAATACCAGACTTCTATTGATGGTGAAAACAGCTAATGGCTTGGTGGGACCTGATTTAGAAATATTATAAAAGTGCTCTGCCAAAGCTGAAGCTACCGAAACGGCGTTGGATACAGAAGACCCCTGGATTTTAAGTACCGGGAGAGAAGGTGAATATTTCCCTGTTATTTTCCTCCCCTCTTCCAAACCAATGGCAAAGGCATGGGTGAGGTGACAGACGTGACATGTCTCCAAGAGGTGCAACGCTACTTTTTCAGAAGCCACCGATAACAGGTACGAACTTTCTTAATTTGAATTTTTAAAAAGACACCTTTAGTTTTTCTGTTTCTCCTTCAGCAGCTTTGTTGAGTCTCTCTACCAAAGCACAATCCCCACTCTCCAAAGGCACAGGTCTTCTGCAAAACTTTCCAGATGTTTAAGAAATAGAGGAACAAGAAGCCTGATCTACAGTAGATGTAAGATATTGTTCTGTATCATCAACATTCTGAAAGTCAGGAACACTATGATCAAAACTACATTCCCAGAAACTCTGCCCAGTCAGCCATACCCAAACACCAGAAACGGACATGATCCACCGGCATAGAGTTACATGCCTTTATCACAATAGGGTAATGATCACTACCGTGCAAGTCAGACAAAGTGTAACACACACACCAAAAAAAAAAAAAAAAAAAAAAATCAACGAACAACCAGGGGAGAGCAATGTAAGATCATTAACAGATAAAATACCATTTTGTACAAGAAAATATGTTGGGCAACCAGTAGTCAGAAGAGCCAGGTCTAAATCCTCAAAGATGCCAGGAGATCACCACAGGAGTTACATAGAGTATCACATCACAAAGCATGACGCCCATTTAGGTCACTCAGAAGAACAAATGGCCTCAGAAGATGACGAATAAGGTGATGAAGATCGGCACATGAGGCAGGTATACATGGTGGTAAGTAATGGCTACAGAATATACAAGTCCTCTCCAGGTGTAACTGAACTCCACATGCTGCAGGGGGAACTGAACAGAAAAAGAATTGAATGGAATATCTGTACACCACAGAATAGCACAGCCACTTCGAGAACCACAGTCCACGAGGGGTGCTGAGTAGAAAGCTGTATATCCTCCAAGAACAGGAAGAGGTCTGTCTCCAGCCATAGCTTCCTGAAGACAGACACAGAAGGGATGAAACTCAGACAGGAACAGTTGAAATTCTTCCAAATTGGCTCTAACACCTGAGCAGTTCCAGTGTAGAGCAATGTGTACTGGACCAGACGCAGATGATTCCATTTAAGGGAATTCTTTAACATCTTACAGGTGCAGGACTGCACAACCCCTGACAAACATGCAGGTTTGGAATGATGCATAATAAAGCCCCTGGAAAAGGACAGCCCAGTACCCGGAACTCGCACGTTGTGCCAACCGTCTGAAAGTAAACTTTAAGATGAGGAAGAAGTTTTACAACACTCCTTATCAGAGTGTGAAGAACAGGTTGCTTGGAAAGCAGATTATAGGCCAGCCAAGGCAAAGTACAGCAGCCAGCACTACCACCAGAAGCCTTATAAATAGACGGAGAGTCCACAAGACCAGAATCCTGTTGGGTTGAAAACTAAGCGGTGGAACTGATGCACCAACGATCCGTGCAATTCCATCCCCAAGTGGAAACCGGACCACTGGCAAAACACCATCTTAACCCTCCCCCTGGCTAGAAGCCAGACATTCCATGGCAGGAGGAACAGCAGGGAGGTCCTCACAAGATTCAACAACAGAGGCTTCAGGCAGACAGTCTTCAGGCTCAGAGGACCCTGAAGAACCATGGAAATGTTTGCCAGCTACAGATGGAACTTCAGGTATGCTGGACAAAGAGACACATCAACAAGGACTCCCGCCACCACCACTGAAGTGGGCGAAACCTCAGCCACCCATGTGGGGGCAGAAACAGCCTAAGAAGATGGCCGGCGAACACCATTCTCACACACAGTACTAGCCTCGGGGACAACATTCGGCAAATCACCAGACAGAAAAGTGGGCACTGGAGTGAGTTAAGCGAACCTCTGAGACACAGCAAAGCAGAGCACACAGGTGCTCCAGAAAGGAGAAAAGAAAGAGACAGTAACCTTGGGCTGAAAGAAGTGAGTCTGGGCCCTCCATGTTGCTTCAGGAAACGAAATCTTCTCATCTGTATGAATCGACAAAATTCCTTTCTCCAGGCAGTAGTGACGACAAATTTGAGAATGTACAGCATGAGAACCCCTGCAATGACTGCATTTAAGGGGTCCTGGACAGTCACCAGTATGGCTTGGTTAGCCACATGAGACAGACAGCAGGAAGGCCAGCCTGTGCACGGCAGCAAAAATGGCTGACATGTCCATACCCTTGACTGTAGAAACACCGCTTTGGAGTTGGCACAAATGACTTCACAGGAAATGACAGCCAAGTGACTTTTAAAGAAGCAGGAGAGTTACCTTGTCAATTTTCAGGAACAAGGTAGGAGTTTTGGTCAGAACACCATCTTTTTTCTTCTGGAGGTGCTCAGCATTCACCACACTAGAATATCGTACTTCCTTCAATAGCCGAGCCCCTGAGTACCGGAGAAGATCGCAGGAAAAAAATAACATCTTTACATCTGTTATAGGTAGCATGATGAAAGGAAGCAGTGCCTCAAGCAGAGGACATAGCTATTAAATTGAAGCTCCTTTTTGGGGAGAACACTTCAGCAAGGATGCTTCCATCCCCTGAGAAGAAATCTGAGCTTCTCTGTCACAAGCAGAAACAATGGCATGGTGCATATAAAAAAAGTCAATATGCAGCACTGACCTACCCACAGAGGATATCAGCAGTAGAGATTTCGCTTAAGACTCAGGCACCGTTTTGTGTGGACCTAAACTCAGAGCCACATCAACCCAACGTGGAAGCCTCTTAGTCCAGCTGGGGCAAAGGAGGTTAGTCCCCAGAGGCCTGGAAGTTCTCCAGAGTGGCAATAAAAGAGGAAGAGTCAGAAGACTGTCCGAGGATATATTCATCATCATCAACAACATTTATGACTAAACATGCCATGTGTTCATCAAAAAACAACGTTGCTCTCCCACCCCTCCACCCACTGTAGAACCCAACAAGGGGAGACCATAAGCAAAGGATAACATCGCTGGCGACCCCTGAGGTAGTGAAGGAGTATATGCAGGTAACCACCAGGGAACCTGGACAAGGGTGACTCCAGGGCAATATGAGCCACCAGGCTCCTCAATACCCACTTGACCCTAGCCAAGAAGTGACCTGCTGATTGACACGGTCAGTACTAGCAGGCCCCACGTACCAGTGATGTAGTGGGGGAGGGGGGTGTTTGGTCAATGAGACCCACACTTACTGAACTGTACAAAAGTTGGCAGCCCTCCAGAGTAGGTAGCACTGTCAACCAAGCATCAATCCCCACTGACCACGTCAATGTGGCCCCCCCTCAGCAGCAAAGTATTGGAAGGAAGGAAGGACCCAATGCTGGCAGAGGATAATTGAAAAGTTTCTCATGGCTGAATCTTTAGGTAGCCAGACTCTTCTTTCAATAACATTCTAAAATAATTAATAGACTACAACTGTATGTGTCCTTCTGTGTTGTCAGGTGCAGTGTGTATGTGGAGGTGCCCTACAGTGACCTTAATTCGAAGCCAGTGCGAGTCGCTTCCTGGGACCCACATCGAGGTTTGGTCGTTTCATCTCACATTCAGCTCTTCCCTGATAAATTCAGCAGGTATTACACTGGCAGGGTATACTATTGCTGCAAAGATGCGGTCAGGCATTCCAAAAAGCTGTTTGAGAACTACACCAGACAAAATGAGTTGTGGTTATTTTAGGAGAATTTAAGAAATTTTGAATTGGAATCTTGCTTCATTGGTTCAGAACCCTGGCGAAACTGTATCAGAAGTAGAATAAATAAGATCTTACCAAACTGATTAACAATGAGGCAAACAGTACATCTCTTACACTATATTGAAGCCATTAAGAAAGGAATTTTGATCTCTTACTCTAGCCAGTAAACTAAATGGGACTGAGGGGTTTAAAATTGTACATCAGTATTTCAGAAGCCAAGATATGTAAAAGTGCCTTTGAAACTGTCAAACGCTATTGAGTTCTTGATCAGTTAACCAGTAACCTTTATGCAGGTTGAAGGGGTTTGATCTGGTTTAATGTACTCGGAATTCTTGTTGGTAAAGGTATTCTTAACTGGTTGTATGTATGTTCAGATCAAACAGTGATGCTGAAGAAGTGAATGTAAATTGTTACTCATTTTAACTTCAGTCCATTCAGGAGACAAAAAATATCAAACAGTTACACTTTGGTCAAAACATATGTCAGAATTATTAATGGCCATATTTTTTTATACGAAACTAACTACCATGATACAGCGACATGCTCTCTACCAGTATACCGCTTGTGTTGAACCAACCCCATCTGCGGTGTCTGAGGACATCTCTGAAAGGCATTGAAGCTGAAGGTCCCTAAATTCCTATTGAATAATTATCCGGTGGTAACAAGACGGGTAGTGGAAATTGATGACCTCAATAAAGGGGCTGTTAATGGATCTTGTTCGTAGTTTATTGCAGACTGACTGCTAGACCAAGTTGTGGCTTTGGATGGATTTCTCCTAAACAATATGTTGGAGCTGAAAGATCTATTGATGGCAGTTGAAGAAAACTATCTGGCAGTGATGACAATGACATAAAAGCAAGTGTTCTTTCTTTTATTTCAGACTGACTACTGGACCAACCCTATCTGTGGCTTCTGAAGTTTTTCCCGAAGCTCAAGGATCCATCGAAGCCTGGTGGAGAGCGAGATTGGTTTGAGGGAAACATGGTTACTGTCCTCGATTATCTCGCTCAGGGACTAAATTTCTCGTATGTTGAAAAGGGGTACTACAGCCTTCAAAACAAGCACACACACACACACACACACACACACACACACACACACACACACATGGTGGCACAGCTGATAGAGCACTAGACTCCCAGTCCTAATGATCGTAGCTCGAACCCCGCTCAAGCAGCGCTGCTAAGGTGAGCTCATCTGTCAAGTGTAGCTCAAGGCGGGCTGTGGTGGCAGACCCGAAAGGGATCGAAATTCAGCAGGGCAAAGATTAGGGGTAAAGATTGTTGCAATGCCTCACTCCAGCGTCGGTGAGGCTTGGTATTGTGTCGGCGCTCAGATGGAGCACCCAGGGTTAGCCGAATGACCCCACTTATGTTAGGATACTAGATCAAGGACCTGTGTATTTTCAACCACTGGCTGCAATGAATAAATGAATAAATAATATTATTTTACTATTTATTACACACACACACACACACACAAACACACACACACACACACACACACACACACACACACACACACATACACATACACATACACATCACACACAGACAGACAGACAGACAGACACACACACACACACACACACACACACACACACACACACACATACACACACACACACACACACACACACACACACACACACACACACACACACACACACACACACATACACATACTCATACACACACACACACACACACACACACACACACACACACACACACACACACACACACACACACACACACACACACACACACACACACACACACACACACACATACACACACACACTTAAGAATAAAACAGACGCAGTTCTCAGTCTGGCATGTATGTATCCCATACGACAGTTACTCTAAAAATGCAGTAAAAGGAAAATCAAATCCATTTTACAGCAGATTTCACGTAGACCATTGAAGGAAGAATATAATATTACAGCTCTGGATCCCTTCCATGGCACTTGTTCGTGACTAACATCATATCTTAGTGTTAATCTGTTTTATCAGCTCAGCGTTCAAGATGGAGATATGATAGTTTCAGACCAGGTGAGGGTAAAATTAGCTGCGCAATAGAACTGAATGAAGGAACTTTTCTGTAACTAATGTTGAACTTAATAGAAAGTAAAATGAAAAATATTAATATCAAAGACTTGCCAGGAATTAGGAACAGGAATTAGGGTCGTTTCGTATGTTGCATTGAGGTTTCCTGGCTCCTTCTAGCGATTTATTTTCCTTATTGCTCCTTAACATTCTCTTGTATGCTATTTATATCGTTTCTTGTTTGCATGAATAACATACAAGACCAAACTGAGGTTTAATATGCACAATAAATAGCCAAGGAAGAAACTCTGTGAGATCTCCGAAGCGACTGTACCATTTTTTTTTTTTTCAAAATTGCCACCTTCATATTGAATGCTGAACTGTAACAATGGATTAACACTAGAATATGATACTAGTCACCAAGAACTGCTATGGAAATTATGAAGAGCAGTAACATTCTTTTTCTTTTTTGCCATTGAGGATCTTGAAGTTAGCTTCAAAAGGACGAATATCCTGGCCAAGTTAAGGTGAAACGAGTTATTAATTATGGTCTTTAATCTTGTCGGGAACTGATATGGATTTAATGGAATTTTTTTTAATAGCAGTATAACAAATGTTATATAGCCTATGATTTCATCATCCTTTGTGTAATTCTAACGTACAGTATGCTGCATGTTTGATCACGAGCGTGTTCTACCTCACTCCCCTGTTCTACCCTCATAGTAGCGTAAGTCGTTCTTTCTGTTGTTCAGAGCAGGATTGTCAACTCTTTGTCCCCTATAGCTTCATTTGCGCGTCCTTCTTACAAGTTGTATCAAGCTCTCCCGGCCCCTATATAATGAGCTCAGTCTTTGCATTAATTGCCACTTAGATCTACTTCTCATTTTGTTCACATCTCTGTCCTCCCCTGTACAGTTGTTATTATTGTGAGTGCTCAGGAAGTCTCCAACCATCTAGCAGCTGTGTAATTTGAGTATAACTGTTCTTGCATTTTCTCTTGTACTGTGTAGCACAGGGTGTTAGTTCTAAGGCCTAGTGAGGTTTTTGTGATTCATGTGTTTTGGGTGTCAGCCATTATTAATAATAATTTGTATCTGTAATAATATATCTTGCATTCACTGAGCATTAGCCGGTTTTCTCATTTTATCAGGGCTGACTTAGATAAATTTACTCTTGCTAATTTCATGTTAATAGAGGCTATTGCAGTTAATCATATATTTAACCTGTTTTTTGCCATTACAGTATCCTTATGAGTCCTGAATGTTTTGTTGTTAGTTTGAGCATTAAACTTTAACTTGTAATTTTACCTAACTCTTTTGTTTTGAACCTGGAACTTTAGGGGACAGTAGTGATTTTTAGTATTCTCACTTAAAGTGTACAATATCTTCCTCTCTTCCGTAACATAAATTTGGCGACCTCTTATCAGGATATTCAGGATATTATCAGAGGGATATTGCTTGATATTTTGTGACTGATTTATTCATGATGTCTACTATTACTACGCTTGATGAAGCCAAAGATTTTTTGTCAAATGTGCAAACAGTGTGTGATGTAGAAAACAGAACAAAGAATGAACTTAAGCTTGTTGCTCAACAATTGGGAATTGCAGTTCACTCTCATCATTCTAAAGATCAAATTGTTGGGATGATTAATAAAAGCTTGTTTAATGGAACTCCTCCAAATGAGCAAACGCAGATTGAAATAGCTAAGTTACAGCTAGCACTGCAGGAGGCAAGTGTTAAGGAGGCTGAGTTTCAGGCACGGGCGAAGGAGGCTGAGTCTCAGGCTCGTATTCAGGAGGCTGAATTTCAGGCACGTGCTAAGGAGGCTGAGTCTAAGCCTAAGGAGGCGGAGTCTCAGGCTCGTATTCAGGAGGCACAGATACGGGCCCAGGCACAAATTGAATTTGCTAGGATTCAGGCAGACCATCAGTATCGCATGAAACAAGGTGGAACTGGATCATCTAGCTCTGATGATGTATTGGCCAGTACTCCTTGAAACTGTTCTCACCGGTAAAGCTCAAGTAACTTATGCATCTTTGCCTCAGGATCAATCTGATAATTATGATGTAGTTAAGAGCTTGATTCTTAAGGCCTATGAGCTTGTTCCTGAAGCCTATAGAGTAAAATTTAGGACAACTTATAAGCAAGATAAGCAATCCCATGTTGAGTATGCAAAAATCAAAGAAGATCTGTTAGAGCAGTGGTTAAATTCTAAGAATGTGGATTCTGATTTTGACAAATTTAATCAGATGATTTTGCTGGAGGACTTCAAAAGGTGTATTAATAATCATGTAAGCCTATATCTTGATGAGAAAAGAATAGATAATTTGTCTGATGCTGCAGTTTTAGCTGATGAATATGTTCTCACTCACAAGAGATATTCTAAAGAAAAAAGGAAAGCTGAGAGTAAGTACGTTGCCTCTACTCAGAATACAGGTAACAGGAAAGAGAATAAAGATGATGTTTCTCAGGAAGTAAATACCAACTCCACCTCTAGATTTCAGAAAAGTAAATGTACTTATTGTAGTAAGCTTGGTCATACTACGGAGAAATGTTTCAGGAGACAGCGTGATGTGAACAAAAAGGAGTCTTTAAATATTCAGTCAATTGGTCTAGTGTCCACCCTTGAGAGTTCCCAGAAACTGAACCTGCTTTGAAAGGTAAATTAAATGAAGCTCCTCTTTTGAGCAGTAACGTGGGTGACACTCTCAAGAGTTCATGTGCTAATTTCCTTTCTGATGGTTTTGTCAGTCCTCTGGACAGTAATGACAGGAAATCAGTTAAAATATATCGTGATACAGGTGCTTGCCAATCCCTTATGCTGACCAGTGTTCTAGGCTCTAATGTTAATTCCTCTGATTACAAGGTGTAGGGAATAAATACTTCTCTGTCCCTCTGTGCAGAGTGAATTTAGAGTCTGGTTTTCTTAATGGTTCCGTTATGGTTGGGTTGGTTGAGACACTCCCAATGTCAGGTGTAACTATCTTACTTGGGAATTATTGGTGGAAGTCAAGTGTGTCCAGCTCCTCTGTTGTCTAGTGAGCCAGTGGCTGCGACCCAGGATTGTGATGTCCCTGATGTGTTCCCTGCATGTGCGGTCACTAGGGCCAAGTCTAAAGTTACTGGTGACTTAGAGGATAATGATGATGATGATGTTATCCTAGCTGACACTTTTCTTGCTAATTTGAACCACTCACCAGATGAGGTAGTACCCCGTAGTTGATAATTTGTCTCGTCAAGAGTTGGTTGAGTTGCAGGTTGCTGACCCTAAGTTGAAATGTCTAGCTACCTCTGCTAGCAATGAGGAAGAGTCAGCCGGTGCTTCTACTTGTTATTATATAAAGTCAGGAGCACTTATGAGAAAGTGGAGACCCCTAACAGTATCAGCCGACTGTGAATGGGAGGTTGTACATCAAGTTGTCATCCCTCGTGTTTGTAGGCAGGATATCATTAGAGTGGCTCATGATTCCAGTTTGGCAGGACACCTTGGAGTGAGGAAGACTGTGGCACGCATTTTGAAACACTTCTACTGGCCAGGTATCTTCAGGGATGTTTCCTGGTATTGTAAGTCTTGTCACACCGGTCAAGTTCTGGGGAAGAGTAATCAGACCGAAAAGGTTGCACCTCTAGTTCCCATTCCTCCTTTTGAGGCGCCATTCACCCGTGTGTTGGTGGATATTGTGGGCCCTCTTCCTAAGACTTCTTCAGGATTTTCTTATGTGTTGACCCTGATTGATATGGCTACTCGTTATCCTGAAGCCATTCCACTTAGAAATATCTCAGCAAAGAACGTGGTTAAGGAAATGCTAGGGTTCTTCACAAAGTTTGGTCTGCCCAAGGAGGTACAGTCAGACTGGGGAAGTAATTCCATGTCAAATGTTTTCAAGCAGTCTCTGAAAGAGTTGGGCATCACCCAGATCACGTCTTCAGCTTACCATCCCCAGACCCAAGGAGCGTTGGAGAGATATCATCAAACACTCAAATCGATGCTCAAGAAATACTGTTTGGAACATCAGAAAGACTGGGATAAAGGTCTTCCATTTGTTGTATTTGCCGCAAGAGAATCTCCAAATAAATCACTGGGCTTCTCACCCTTTGAACTACTGTTTGGCCATGAAGTAAGAGGACCCCTTAAGCTACTCAAGGAATGCTGGCTGTTGGAGGAAGATGACGTCAACCTGCTGGAGTATGTGACGAAGTTCAAAGAACGGCTGTCCACTGCTTTACAGCAGGCAAGAGAGAATATTTGGAGCTGCTCAGGAGAAGATGAAGACTTGGTATGATAAGAAGTCCAGGTTACGCCACTTTCAGCCAGGAGATCAGGTTTTGATTCTGCTACCGGTGCATGGGCAACCTCTTCAAGCCAAGTTTAGTGGTCCTTATTTCGTGGAGAAGAAACTCAGTGATGTCAACTATGTCATCGCCACACCAGATCGTAGAAAGAACAAGCAACTTTGTCACATCAACATGCTAAAGTTATATCACAGGCGGGACGAAAATAACCCAGTCTGCACTGTAGCTGTTCCACCCGAGTCTGCAAGTGAAGTTCTCCCATGCAGCATGAGCCTGAGTGATAGTTTGGGGAAGAATCCTGATATCATGAATGATCTCCAGACTAAGCTTTCTCATCTAGCTCCCGAGGAGAGGCAGGAGTTTTCGGCATTACTGCAGGAGTACCCGCAAGTGTTCCGTGCCACTCCAGGAAGAACCACTGTGTTGATGCATGATGTCGATGTTGAAGACGCAAAGCCAATTGAATTGCCTCCTTACCGTGTGAAACCTGTGAAAGTTCCTCTGATCCAGAAGAAGCTTAGCTACCTGTTGGACCACAAGATGACTGAGCCCTGTCAGAGCGAGTGGAGTTCTTCTGTCACTCTAGTCCCTAAGCCAGGTGGGTCACAGCGGCTTTGCATCGACTACAAACGTGTTAATCAGATAACCAAAACAGACACTTACCCTCTCCCTCGCGTGGAGGATTGCATAGACAAGATCGGAAAGGCTAGGTACATAAGTAAGTTTGATTTGTTAAAGGGATACTGGCTAGTACCTATGACTAAACGTACTAGGGAAATCTCATGTTTTGTAACACTAGGAAAGACTTTTGCATGTTCTGTAATGCCATATGTTATGAAGAATGCACCAGCCACATTTCAGAAGCTCATGAATGTTGTAACAGAGGGTTTGGCAGGGTGTGTTGTTTATATTGATGATGTATTAATCTTCAGTGACAACTAGAAAGATCACCTATGCCATGTCAGTAAATTTCTTGAGCGTTTGGTTCAGGCTAATCTTGTAGCTAATTTATCAAAGTGTGAGTTTGGTCAAGCTAAAGTTCAGTACCTTGGGTACGTAATTGGTGATGGACATGTTGCACCACCAGGAGCTAATATTCAGGTTATAAGTGATCTTCCCAGACCTGAAAGTAGGAAAGAGCTACAAAGATTTTTTGGAATGGTAGGTTATTACAGGAGATTTGTTCTTAACTTTTCAATTCTTGTATCACCACTTACAGACCTACTGAAAAAGGGAGTTAAATTTGTCTGGACCGATAACTATGAATAATCTTTCAGCAAACTTAAAGCTATCCTATTAAGTCAGCCACTGCTTGCTACTCCAAATTTTGCTAAGCCTGTTAAGATGGCTGTTGATGCAAGTGATACAGGAGCTGGGGCTGTTTTGCTGCAAGAGGATGATCAGGGTATTGAACACCCTGTATCTTATTACAGTAAGAAGTTCACTCCACCTCAAAAGAACTACTCAACTATTAAGAAAGAGCCTTTGGCCTTGATTTTGGGTTTACAGCATTTTTCATTTTATTTGTGTTCTGGTTTTGACCCCATAGTTATTTATACCGATCATAACCCACTGAAATTCCTTAGTAAGTTTAAAGATAAAAATCAGAGATTGACAAGATGGAGTCTACTTCTTCAGGAGTATTCATTAGACATACAACATGGAAGGTGAAAGAAAATGTTATTGCAGATTGCTTATCTAGACTTTAGACAGATTGTTTTAGAGTAATAAGAAATTTCCTTTGTAAATTTCTTTTTCTTTGTGGGGAGGTGTTACATAGCCTATG
This sequence comes from Coenobita brevimanus, assembly GCF_032717465.1. Taxonomy (NCBI): domain Eukaryota; kingdom Metazoa; phylum Arthropoda; class Malacostraca; order Decapoda; family Coenobitidae; genus Coenobita; species Coenobita brevimanus. The sequence continues at coordinate 37,080 of NW_027644411.1, forward strand.
ATTTCATCATCCTTTGTGTAATTCTAACGTACAGTATGCTGCATGTTTGATCACGAGCGTGTTCTACCTCACTCCCCCCTTCTACCCTGATAGTAACGTAAGTCGTTCTTTCTGTTGTTCAGAGTAGGATTGTCAACTCTTTGTCCCCTATAGCTTCATTTGCGCGTCCTTCTTACAAGTTGTATCAAGCTCTGCCGGCCCCTATATAATGAGCTCAGTCTTTGCATTAATTGCCACTTAGATCTACTCCTCATTTTGTTCACATCTCTGTCCTCCCCTGTACAGTTGTTATTATTGTGAGTGCTCAGGAAGTCTCCAACCATCTAGCAGCTGTGTAATTTGAGTATAACTGTTATTGCATTTTTTCTTGTACTGTGTAGCATAGGGTGTTAGTTCTTAGGCCTAGTGAGGTTTTTGTGATTCATGTGTTTTGGGTGTTAGCCATTATTTATAATAATTTGTATCTGTAATAATATATCTTGCATTCACTGAGCATTAGCCGGTTTTCTCATTTTATCAGGGCTGACTTAGATAAATTTACGCTTGCTAATTTCGTGTTAATAGAGGCTATTGCAGTTAACCATATATTTAACCTGTTTTTTTGCCATTACATTATCCTTATGAGTCCTGAATGTTTTGTTGTTAGTTTGAGCATTAAACTTTAACTTGTAATTTTACCTAACTCTTTTGTTTTGAACCTGGAACTTTAGGGGACAGTAGTGATTTTTAGTATTCTCACTTAAAGTGTACATTATCTTTCTCTGTTCCGTAACACCAAGGACCCAATTACTCATGCTGAAAGAGACTGAAGGTTAAACTGCAACCCAAATGATATACCACACTAGAGACTGACAGCCCTACAACTAAACGTTTCTTACACCAGCACCAACTAAACGTTTTCTTATAGCAGCAGAACTAAACATTTTCTTATAGCAGTGTATTCATTCAGTAGATAATTAGTGACTCACTTTCATCAGATACACATTTGTTCGACCTCCTGACGGAAGCTGGGGTACCAAATTGAGTGACGGTTCCTGGACAGGCATGATAGGACAGGTGTACCGCAAGGTGAGTCACCAGCTCCCTGAAAATAATTCACCCACAAGGACACATATGGGTTGAGAACTGGACATATGTATGAGGATTGTATAGGGAAACTAGAACCAAAGACAATTCCGGTAAGTGATTCTATAAATAATCATGGCAGTAGAACAGGAGCAACAGCAAATCAGTGACCAAATATATTCATCTATATTCCTAAAATAAGTAAGTAGTCATCTAACATTGAAAGTCAATATAAAAACGTGAGGGACATGCCATAAGGCTATGCATAAATACCTTCAGTTTAAAGTATGCATAAAAACTAAAGCTGATTGTATTTCCCTACACTACTCTAATAGCATCTGTTACTCTAAATTAACCCCTAAACAAACTGATCCTTTGCAGCGTTTGTGGGTCACTCTGTATGGTGCCTCTGGCTATATTTGTACTTCCTCAGGAGGTGGACATCGGCCTTGGTCCTTTTGGCATGACTCTTTTGCGTGCCGGGGCTGTGGACTTCACGTGGCCCCTGCTTACGGAGTCTGTCAGAGCACTGGCTGGTCGGAGGCTGCCTGAGGTGGATCCCTGGGGCTTCCTGTTCCCCTTGGCACCCATGGTGTGGATGGCCATACTGTCGATGCTCCTGCTGCTGTCTGCCTTTATGCTGATTTTGGCTGCCTGTCTATCCCACCACACTCTCAAACCCTTCTATTTCTTCACGAAGATGTTTGTGTTGATGCAAGTGCTACTGCAGCAATGTGAGTCATGATGTTTCTGTTCACGCAAAATTTTTCACTTTTTTCTTGTCCAGTAAGGTAGTCTAATGCTCCTTCACTGCATCGTCTGTTGGAGTATAAGCAGTTGTTGCAGTCGCAGGTTCACCTGAAGGTGAACGAAGCGGACTCCAATTTTAATTCCCCGTCTCCTACAGCCCACCATCCTCTTTTCCTCTGAAAAGGTGTTTTCGTCATTTTGTCCTCCTGCAACAGCTAAGCTATAACGCCGCTAAGACAAGCACCTTCTTGAGTCGGAAACTCCTAGTCTATTATTGTTTCCAACCCTTTCAGTACACAGGAGTACATAGGAAATATGGATAATAGGATGCATATTGCTCATAACCAAATTATCGGTTGAAAAAAAAAAAATCTACTGAGATTTAAACAATGTGTATGAGTAAGGGATAGAAAAGCTGAAGGCTCCCCCCCACCCACCACACCATCCGGCAAACTCTGAGAGGAAAATGAGATTTGAGAATGCATTCTGGAAAAAATAAGCATTGTAGTTTTTACAGGATAGGAAAAAGATGGAGAACAAAGAATTGTATAATCTCTAATAGACAGATCTGGAAAATAGGGCGTACACAGTAGCAAAGTGTCCTAATAATTGGTGACTAAAATCGTCCACCAGTATCAGGAATACAATTCATAATGTTTCTACGACGGCAATGAGCATTTGTACTGTGTATTGGTTGTAGGGACATGTGGTGAACTCACTTAAAAGATAGTCACAATGGGTATATTATACACTTTCCAATAGACAGTAGCATGTAATGTAGTATGCTCTTTTTACAAACAGAAGGAGGTGTTATACTCTTTACAGATAGTTGCATGTAGTATACTCTCTTTACAGATAGGTGCATGTAGTGTACTCATTTTACAGATAGGAGGTTGGTGTAGTCGTTATATATATATAAATATATATATATATATATATATATATATATATATATATATATATATATATATATATATATATATATATATATATATATATATATATATGTATATTGTTACGGAACAGAGATAATGAACATTTCAAGTGAGAACTAAAATCACTACTGTCCCGCAAAGTTCCAGGTTCAAAACAAAAGAGTTAGGTAAAATTACAAGTTAAAGTTTAATGCTCAAACTAACAACTAAACATTCAGGACTCATAAGGATAATGTAATGGCAAAAAACAGGTTAAATATATGGTTAACTGCAATAGCCTCTATTAACAAGAAATTAGCAAGAGTAAATTTATCTAAGTCAGCCCTGATAAAATGAGAAAACCGGATAATGCTCAGTTAATGCAAGATATATTATTACAGATACAAAATATTATTACTACTGGCCGACAGCAAAACTTCACATCAATCACAAAAACCTCACCAGGCCCATGAATTAACACCTTATGATATACAGTACAAGAAAAAATGTAATAACACTTATACTCAAATTACACAGCAGCTAGATGGTTGGAGACTTCCTGAGCACTCACAAAAACAATACTCTGTACAGGGGAGGACAGAGATGTGAACAAAATGAGGAGTAGATCTAAGTGGCCATTAATGCAGAGACTGAGCTCATTATATAGAGGCCGGAAGAGCTTGATTCAACTTGCAAAAAGGACGCGGAAATGAAGGCACAAAGGAGGAAGAGTTGACACTCCTGCTCTGAACAACAGAAAGAACGACTTACTCTACTATAAGGGGGAGAAGGGGGAGTGATGTAGAACATGCGAGCCTGGTCACTATGGAAACCACGAGGCGAATCGTGATCAAACATGCAGCATACTGTACGTTAGAATTATACAAAAGATGATGAAATCAAAGGCTATGTACCACCTCCCCACAAAAAAAAAAAAAAATTTACAAAGGAAATATCTCATTACTCTAAAACAATCTGTCTAAAGTCTAGATAAGTAATCTGCAATAACATTTTCTTTCCCCTTGACATGTTGTATGTCTAATGAATACTCCTGAAGAAGTAGACTCCATCTTGTCAATCTCTGATTTTTATCTTTAAACTTACTAAGGAATTTCAGTGGGTAATGATCGGTATAAATGACAATGGGGTCAAAACCAGAACACAAATAAAATGGAAAATGCTGTAAACCCAAAATCAAGGCCAAAAGCTCTTTCTCAATAGTTGAGTAGTTCTTTTGAGGTGGAGTGAACTTCTTACTGTAATAAGATACAGGGTGTTCAATACCCTGATCATCCTCTTGCAGCAAAACAGCCCCAGCTCCTGTATCACTTGCGTCAACAGCCATCTTAAATGGCTTAGCAAAACTTGGAGTAGCGAGCAGTGGCTGACTTAATAGGATAGCTTTAAGTTTACTGAAAGAGGATTCACAGGTCTCGGTCCAGACAAATTTAACTCCCTTTTTCAGTAGGTCTGTAGGTGGTGATACAAGAATTGAAAAGTTAAGAACAAAACTCCCGTAATAACCTACCATTCCCAAAAATCTTTGTAGCTCTTTCCTACTTTCAGGTCTGGGAAGATCACTTATAACCTGAACCTTAGCTGCTGGTGGTGCAACGTGTCCATCACCAATTACGTACCCAAGGTACTGAACTTTAGCTTGACCAAACTCACACTTTGATAAATTAGCTACAAGATTAGCCTGAACCAAACGCTCAAGAAGTTTACTAACATGGCATAGGTGATCTCTCCAGTTGTCACTGAAAATTAATACCTCATCAATATAAACAACACACCCTGCCAAACCCTCTGTTACAACATTCATGAGCTTTTGAAATGTGGCTGGGGCATTCCTCATACCACATGGCATTACAGATCATGCAAAAGTCTTTCCTAGTGTTACAAAACATGAGATTTCCCTAGCACGTTCAGTCATAGGTACAAATCAATCTTACTTATGTACCTAGCCTTTCCGATCTTGTCAATGCAATCTTTCACGCGAGGGAGAGGGTAAGTGTCTGTTTTGGTTATCTGATTAACACGTCTGTAGTCGATGCTGCAAAGCCGCTGTGACCCACCTGGCTTAGGGACTAGAGTGACAGGAGAACTCCACTCGCTCTGACAGAGCTCAGTCATCTTGTGGTCCAACAGGTAGCCAAGCTCCTCCTGGATGAGAGGAACTTTCACAGGTTTCACACGGTAAGGAGGCAATTCAATTGGCTTTGCGTCTCCAACATCGACATCATGCATCAACACAGTGGTTCTTCCTGGAGTGGCATGGAACACTTGCGGGTACTCCAGCAGTAATGCCGAAAACTCCTGCCTTTCCTCGGGAGCTAGATGAGAAAACTTAGTCTGGAGATCATTCACTCAGGCTCATGCTGCATGGGAGAACTTCACTTGCAGACTCGGGTGGAACAGCTACAGTGCAGACTGGGTTATTTTCGTTCCGCCTGTGATATAACTTTAGCATGTTGATGTGACAAAGTTGCTTGTTCTTTCTACGATCTGGTGTGGCGATGACATAGTTGACATCACTGAGTTTCTTCTCCACGAAATAAGGACCACTAAACTTGGCTTGAAGAGGTTGCCCATGCACCGGTAGCAGAATCAAAACCTGATCTCCTGGCTGAAAGTGGCGTAACCTGGACTTCTTATCATACCAAGTCTTCATCTTCTGAGCAGCTCCTAAATTCTCTCTCGCCAGCTGTAAAGCAGTGGACAGCCGTTCTTTGAACTTCAGCACATACTCCAGCAGGTTGACGTCATCTTCCTCCGAGAGCCAGCATTCCCTGAGTAGCTTAAGGGGTCCTCTTACTTCATGGCCAAACAGTAGTTCAAAAGGTGAGAAGCCCAGTGATTCATTTGGAGATTCTCTTGCGGCAAATACAACGAATGGAAGACCTTTATCCCAGTCTTTCTGATGTTCCAAACAGTATTTCTTGAGCATCGATTTGAGTGTTTGATGATATCTCTCCAACGCTCCTTGGGCTTGGGGATGGTAAGCTGAAGACGTGATCTGGGTGATGCCCAACTCTTTCAGAGACTGCTTTAAAACATTTGACATGGAATTACTTCCCCGGTCTGACTGCACCTCCTTGGGCAGACCAAAGTTGGTGAAGAACCCTAGCATTTCCTTCACCACGTTCTTTGCTGAGATATTTCTAAGTGGAATGGCTTCAGGATAACGAGTAGCCATATCAATCAGGGTCAACACATAAGAAAATCCTGAAGACGTCTTAGGATGAGGGCCCACAATATCCACCAACACACGGGTGAATGGCGCCTCAAAAGGAGGAATGGGAACTAGAGGCGCAACCTTTTCGGTCTGATTACACTTCCCCACAACTTGACAGGTGTGACAAACCTTACAATACCAGGAAACGTCTCTGAAGATACCTGGCCAGTAGAAGTGTTTCAAAATGCGTGCCACAGTCTTCCTCACTCCAAGGTGTCCTGCCAAACTGGAATCATGAGCCATTCTAATGATATCCTGCCTACAAACACGAGGGATGACAACTTGATGTACAACCTCCCATTCACAGTCGGCTGATGCTGTTGGGGGTCTCCACTTCCTCATAAGTACTCCTGACTTTATATAATAACAAGTAGAAGCACCAGCTGACTCTTCCTCACTGCAAGCAGAGTTAGCTAGACCTTTCAACTCAGGGTCAGCAACCTGCAACTCAACCAACTCTTGACAAGACAAATTATCAACACTACTGGGTACTGCCTCATCTGGTGAGTGGTCCAAATTAGCAAGAAAAGTGTCAGCTAGGATAACATCATCATCATCATTATCCTCTAAGTCACCAGTAACTTTAGACTTAGCCCTAGTGACAGCACATGCAGAGAACACATCAGGGACATCACAATCCTGGGTCGCAGCCACTGGCTCATTAGACAACTGAGGAGCTGGACACACTTGACTTCCACCAATATCATTTCGAAGTAAGAAAGTTACACCTGACATTGGGAGTGTCTCAACCAACCCAACCATAACGGAACCATTAACAAAACCAGACTCTAAATTCACTCTGAACAAAGGGACAGAGAAGTAATTATTCCCTACACCTTGTAAGATTGCAGTCTCATCAGAGGAATTAACATTAGAGCCTAGAACACTGGTCAGCATAAGGGATTGGCAAGCACCTGTATCACGATATATTTTAACTGATTTCCTGTCATTACTGTCCAGAGGACTGACAAAACCATCAGAAAGGAAATTAGCACATGAACTCTTGAGAGTGTCACCCATGTTACTGCTCAAAAGAGGAGCTTTATCATGAGAATTTAATTTACCCTCAAAGCAGGTTCAGTTAACTCAGTTAAAGAATTCTGGGAACTCTCAAGGGTGGACACTAGACCAATTGACTGAATATTTAAAGACTCCATTTTGTTCACATCACGCTGTCACCTGAAACATTTCTCCGTAGTATGACCAAGCTTACTACAATAAGTACATTTACTTTTTCTGAAATCTAGAGGTGAAGCTGGTATTTACTTCCTGAGAAACATCATCTTTATTCTCTTTCCTGTTACCTGTATTCTGAGTAGAGGCAACGTACTTACTCTCAGCTTTCCTTTTTTCTTTAGAATATCTCTTGTGAGTGAGAACATATTCATCAGCTAAAACTGCAGCATCAGAGAAATTATCTATTCTTTTCTCATCAAGATATAGGTTTACATCTTTATTAATACACCTTTTGAAGTCCTCCAGCAAAATCATCTGCTTAAATTTACCAAAATCAGAATCCACATTCTTAGAATTTAACCACTGCTCTAACAGATCTTCTTTGATTTTTGCATACTCAACATGGGATTGCTTATCTTGCTTATAAGTTGTCCTAAATTTTACTCTGTAGGCTTCAGGAACAAGCTCATAGGCCTTAAGAATCAAGCTCTTAACTACATCATAATTATCAGATTGATCCTGAGGCAAAGATGCTTAAGTTACTTGAGCTTTATCGGTGAGAACAGTTTGAAGGAGCACTGGCCAATACTTTTTGGGCCAATTAAAACCTGTAGCTACCCTCTCAAACAACTGAAAATACTTTGTTAAATCAGATTAATTAAAAGGAGGGACAAGTTTAACAGTTTTAGCCACATGAAAATCATCAGAGCTAGATGATCCAGTTTCACCTTGTTTCATGCGATACTCATGGTCTGCCTGAATCCTAGCAATTTCAATTTGTGCCTGTGCCTCCTGAATACGAGCCTGAAGTTCAGCCTCCTTTAGCACGAGCCTCCTGCAGGGCTAGCTGTAACTTAGCTATTTCAATCTGCGTTTGCTCATCTGGAGGAGTTACATTAAACAAGCTTTTATTAATCATGCCAACAATTTGATCTTTAGACTGATGAGAGCGAACAGCAATTCCCAATTGTTGAGCAACAAGCTTAAGTTCATTCTTTGTTCTGTTTTCTACATCACACACTGTTTTCACATTTGACAAAAAATCTTTGGCTTCATCAAGCGTAGTAATAGTAGACATCATGAATAAATCACAGTCACAAAATATCAAGCAATATCCTTATGATAATATCCTGAATATCCTGATAAGAGGTCGCCAAATTTATGTTACGGAACAGAGATAATGAACATTTCAAGTGAGAACTAAAATCACTACTGTCCCGCAAAGTTCCAGGTTCAAAACAAAAGAGTTAGGTAAAATTGCAAGTTAAAGTTTAGTGCTCAAACTAACAACTAAACATTCAGGACTCATAAGGATAATGTAACGGCAAAAACAGGTTAAATATATGGTTAACTGCAATAGCCTCTATTAACACGAAATTAGCAAGAGTAAATTTATCTAAGTCAGCCCTGATAAAATGAGAAAACCGGATAATGCTCAGTTAATGCAAGATATATTATTACAGATACAAAATATTATTACTACTGGCCGACAGCAAAACTTCACATCAATCACAAAAACCTCACCAGGCCCATGAATTAACACCTTATGATATACAGTACAAGAAAAAATGTAATAACACTTATACTCAAATTACACAGCAGCTAGATGGTTGGAGACTTCCTGAGCACTCACAAAAACAATACTCTGTACAGGGGAGGACAGAGATGTGAACAAAATGAGGAGTAGATCTAAGTGGCCATTAATGCAGAGACTGAGCTCATTATATAGAGGCCGGAAGAGCTTGATTCAACTTGCAAAAAGGACGCGGAAATAAAGGCACAAAGGAGGAAGAGTTGACACTCCTGCTCTGAACAACAGAAAGAACGACTTACTCTACTATAAGGGGGAGAAGGGGGAGTGATGTAGAACATGCGAGCCTGGTCACTATGGAAACCACGAGGCGAATCGTGATCAAACATACAGCATACTGTACGTTAGAATTATACAAAAGATGATGAAATCATAGGCTATGTACCACCTCCCCACAAAAAAAAAAAAAAATTTACAAAGGAAATATCTCATTACTCTAAAACAATCTGTCTAAAGTCTAGATAAGTAATCTGCAATAACATTTTCTTTCCCCTTGACATGTTGTATGTCTAATGAATACTCCTGAAGAAGTAGACTCCATCTTGTCAATCTCTGATTTTTATCTTTAAACTTACTAAGGAATTTCAGTGGGTAATGATCGGTATAAATGACAATGGGGTCAAAACCAGAACACAAATAAAATGGAAAATGCTGTAAACCCAAAATCAAGGCCAAAAGCTCTTTCTCAATAGTTGAGTAGTTCTTTTGAGGTGGAGTGAACTTCTTACTGTAATAAGATACAGGGTGTTCAATACCCTGATCATCCTCTTGCAGCAAAAACAGCCCCAGCTCCTGTATCACTTGCGTCAACAGCCATCTTAAATGGCTTAGCAAAATTTGGAGTAGCGAGCAGTGGCTGACTTAATAGGATAGCTTTAAGTTTACTGAAAGAGGATTCACAGGTTTCGGTCCAGACAAATTTAACTCCCTTTTTCAGTAGGTCTGTAGGTGGTGATACAAGAATTGAAAAGTTAAGAACAAATCTCCTGTAATAACCTACCATTCCCAAAAATCTTTGTAGCTCTTTCCTACTTTCAGGTCTGGGAAGATCACTTATAACCTGAACCTTAGCTGCTTGTGGTGCAACGTGTCCATCACCAATTACGTACCCAAGGTACTGAACTTTAGCTTGACCAAACTCACACTTTGATAAATTAGCTACAAGATTAGCCTGAACCAAACGCTCAAGAAGTTTACTAACATGGCATAGGTGATCTTTCCAGTTGTCACTGAAAATTAATACCTCATCAATATAAACAACACACCCTGCCAAACCCTCTGTTACAACATTCATGAGCTTTTGAAATGTGGCTGGTGCATTCTTCATACCATATGGCATTACAGATCATGCAAAAGTCTTTCCTAGTGTTACAAAACATGAGATTTCCCTAGCACGTTCAGTCATAGGTACAAATCAATCTTACTTATGTACCTACCCTTTCCGATCTTGTCTATGCAATCTTCCATGCGAGGGAGAGGGTAAGTGTCTGTTTTGGTTATCTGATTAACACGTCTGTAGTCGATGCAAAGCCGCTGTGACCCACCTGGCTTAGGGACTAGAGTGACAGGAGAACTCCACTCGCTCTGACAGGGCTCAGTCATCTTGTGGTCCAACAGGTAGCCAAGCTCCTCCTGGATGAGAGGAACTTTCACAGGTTTCACACGGTAAGGAGGCAATTCAATTGGCTTTGCGTCTCCAACATCGACATCATGCATCAACACAGTGGTTCTTCCTGGAGTGGCACGGAACACTTGCGGGTACTCCTGCAGTAATGCCGAAAACTCCTGCCTTTCCTCGGGAGCTAGATGAGAAAACTTAGTCTGGAGATCATTCATGATATCAGGATTCTTCCCCAAACTATCACTCAGGCTCATGCTGCATGGGAGAACTTCACTTGCAGACTCGGGTGGAACAGCTACAGTGCAGACTGGGTTATTTTCGTCCCGCCTGTGATATAACTTTAGCATGTTGATGTGACAAAGTTGCTTGTTCTTTCTACGATCTGGTGTGGCGATGACATAGTTGACATCACTGAGTTTCTTCTCCACGAAATAAGGACCACTAAACTTGGCTTGAAGAGGTTGCCCATGCACCGGTAGCAGAATCAAAACCTGATCTCCTGGCTGAAAGTGGCGTAACCTGGACTTCTTATCATACCAAGTCTTCATCTTCTCCTGAGCAGCTCCTAAATTCTCTCTCGCCAGCTGTAAAGCAGTGGACAGCCGTTCTTTGAACTTCAGCACATACTCCAGCAGGTTGACGTCATCTTCCTCCGAGAGCCAGCATTCCCTGAGTAGCTTAAGGGGTCCTCTTACTTCATGGCCAAACAGTAGTTCAAAAGGTGAGAAGCCCAGTGATTCATTTGGAGATTCTCTTGCGGCAAATACAACGAATGGAAGACCTTTATCCCAGTCTTTCTGATGTTCCAAACAGTATTTCTTGAGCATCGATTTGAGTGTTTGATGATATCTCTCCAACGCTCCTTGGGCTTGGGGATGGTAAGCTGAAGACGTGATCTGGGTGATGCCCAACTCTTTCAGAGACTGCTTTAAAACATTTGACATGGAATTACTTCCCCGGTCTGACTGTACCTCCTTGGGCAGACCAAAGTTGGTGAAGAACCCTAGCATTTCCTTCACCACGTTCTTTGCTGAGATATTTCTAAGTGGAATGGCTTCAGGATAACGAGTAGCCATATCAATCAGGGTCAACACATAAGAAAATCCTGAAGACGTCTTAGGAAGAGGGCCCACAATATCCACCAACACACGGGTGAATGGCGCCTCAAAAGGAGGAATGGGAACTAGAGGCGCAACCTTTTCGGTCTGATTACACTTCCCCACAACTTGACAGGTGTGACAAGACTTACAATACCAGGAAACGTCTCTGAAGATACCTGGCCAGTAGAAGTGTTTCAAAATGCGTGCCACAGTCTTCCTCACTCCAAGGTGTCCTGCCAAACTGGAATCATGAGCCATTCTAATGATATCCTGCCTACAAACACGAGGGATGACAACTTGATGTACAACCTCCCATTCACAGTCGGCTGATGCTGTTGGGGGTCTCCACTTCCTCATAAGTACTCCTGACTTTATATAATAACAAGTAGAAGCACCAGCTGACTCTTCCTCACTGCAAGCAGAGTTAGCTAGACCTTTCAACTCAGGGTCAGCAACCTGCAACTCAACCAACTCTTGACAAGACAAATTATCAACACTACTGGGTACTGCCTCATCTGGTGAGTGGTCCAAATTAGCAAGAAAAGTGTCAGCTAGGATAACATCATCATCATCATTATCCTCTAAGTCACCAGTAACTTTAGACTTAGCCCTAGTGACAGCACATGCAGAGAACACATCAGGGACATCACAATCCTGGGTCGCAGCCACTGGCTCACTAGACAACTGAGGAGCTGGACTCACTTGACTTCCACCAATATCATTTCGAAGTAAGAAAGTTACACCTGACATTGGGAGTGTCTCAACCAACCCAACCATAACGGAACCATTAACAAAACCAGACTCTAAATTCACTCTGCACAAAGGGACAGAGAAGTAATTATTCCCTACACCTTGTAAGATTACAGTTTCATCAGAGGAATTAACATTAGAGCCTAGAACACTGGTCAGCATAAGGGATTGGCAAGCACCTGTATCACGATATATTTTAACTGATTTCCTGTCATTACTGTCCAGAGGACTGACAAAACCATCAGACAGGAAATTAGCACATGAACTCTTGAGAGTGTCACCCATGTTACTGCTCAAAAGAGGAGCTCCATCATGAGAATTTAATTTACCCCTCAAAGCAGGTTCAGTTAACTCAGTTAAAGAATTCTGGGAACTCTGAAGGGTGGACACTAGACCAATTGACTGAATATTTAAAGACTCCTCTTTGTTCACATCACGCTGTCTCCTGAAACATTTCTCCGTAGTATGACCAAGCTTACTACAATAAGTACATTTACTTTTCTGAAATCTAGAGGTGAAGCTGGTATTTACTTCCTGAGAAACATCATCTTTATTCTCTTTCCTGTTACCTGTACTCTGAGTAGAGGCAACGTACTTACTCTCAGCTTTCCCTTTTTCTTTAGAATATCTCTTGTGAGTGAGAACATATTCATCAGCTAAAACTGCAGCATCAGACAAATTATCTATTCTTTTCTCATCAAGATATAGGCTTAC
>NW_027644412.1:0-4995 GCF_032717465.1 Coenobita brevimanus
GGTGAGTTGGGGGGAGGGGAGTCAAATGGTGGATGACAGAGTGACTTGGAGGCGTTTTGTCTGCGGCCACCCTTTGCGGGATTAGGGCGTCGGGCTATAGACAGATAGATAGATAGTGTGTTTTTATGCGTGAATATTTTCAAAGAACTCTGAATTATTGCCTCCAGAGACCAGTTTCTTCACCCTAATTCATTTACATGCCGTGGCCACATAGCTGTCGAGCAGTGGCTGTAGTCTGTGAGAGGTGTTCGTATGTCATGCTGGTGTTTTGTTCACTAGTCTTCACCTCAAACACTCCGAGTCCTCAGACAGCATGTAAGTGTTCTACATCCTGAAAAAGAACACATAGTGATAAATATTTCCTATTCTACACAATTTAACCAACAATAACGACGAATAGAACAACAAATTAAGTATAGCAGCGCTAAGTATGATAGTTGTGATTGACTTTGGGCAGACTTTGACTTATGTATTTCACTCAATAGCACAGAAGTTGTAAAACCGAAAATGTGAATTACCTGTATCGTACAGTACAGTAAGAACTGACAATGTTTAGCTTTTAACCCTATCAGACTATTCTGTTGAAGCTCTGACCAGTTTGTACCTGTATTGTTGTATATACTCACCTGCGTCATGGAGATCCCCCATGGAGAGCCATCTGTCAGCAGAAGGACAGAAAAGTGAGAACACCACTCTATGGCCAACATGTCATCCAGTGCTTGGCGGCTCCCCATTGACGCTTTGGTCGTGTCTGACAAATACGAAGGTGAATAAAAGCAAACCTGAACATTACTATTTTCAGTATAGGTACTAAAGCGTTTGTCTGGCACCATGCACCAAAATCAGCTCCTCATCTACCTGTGTCTTCTCTCTGCTGCTTAAAACTGTTTGATTGTATCCAAAATATAATAATAAAAGTAACACAGCGAAAAGCACGGAGAGAATCATGTTCAGTGAATTAATGAATGCTAACTGGCCAGGTTAGGCTGCATAGTTTATGTTCGCTTCATTTTATAGCTCAGTTAAACTAAAAACTCTAACTACGAGTAGCTGTATAGTTATGGATAAGCAAACCTTCAAAAGATCATAGTTCACAGTGGCTGCAGTGGCTTGAAATATGCAATAACGTATAATTAGTTGGAATTCTGTGTACCACTTTTTTGTTGTCGCAGAAAGCAAGATACGGAAATAATTAAATACAAGCAATATAATTTGATATTTGGTGATGCACGTTTCACAACCTATATCAAAATGAAGCTATTTTTTTTTTTTTTTTTTAAGGGGGGGTTACCTAGCTTTTTCCCTTTACTGTAATCTTCGTGCCTGTGATGTGATGAAGGCGGGCTTGCACCAGGAGGCATGTAACTCACAGAGGAAGCCACAGTCTTTCAGCAGTAGCCAATATCATACCAGCATCACCAAAACACACCACGACTACCACTGCTCAACGTTACCATCTTACCATCACACGTCACGACCCACACCACACACCGTACTACCACACGTCAAGACCACCACCGCACACCTTGGTACCACCATACGTCACGACCACTGCTACTTTATGCCTTCACCACTGCCAAAAATATGTTACGACCTCTATTGCACGCGTCCACCACCACCATATGCTCTGATTTTTCTAACAGACTTCTACCATAACACCCCTGGGGCCTGATAGATTTGAGCACAGTAAATCTACTCCATCTCGTAACTCAAGGCATAATGGTTTGCCTGAAGAATATCAGACCTAAATTGAAACTCTTCTTTCCATTTCCGTATTTCGAAAAGAAATAGATGATCAGAATTTTGCTCTAATAATTTAATGTTTTTCCAGAAAAAACACAAGACAGGGAAAAATTTTAACCTATGCAGCAAAAGCAAATCCCAGTTAAGAGAGGGAAAACAAACCAGAGGGCAAAATCAGTCTGTGGTTTATGCGAGTTGATTATTATATTCTCTGCGTTGATATACTGTACATGTCTTGGATGAGGAAGGTTACTATGCTTACATATATATATATATATATATATATATATATATATATATATATATATATATATATATATATATATATATATATATATATATATTATTACATAGCCTATGATTTCATCATCCTTTGTGTAATTCTAACGTACAGTATGCTGCATGTTTGATCACGAGCGTGTTCTACCTCACTCCCCCCCTCCTCCCTTATAGTAGAGTAAGTTGTTCTTTCTGTTGTTCAGAGCAGGATTGTCAACTCTTTGTCCACTATGGCTTCATTTGCGCGTCCTTCTTACAAGTTGTATCAAGCTCCGCCGGCCCTTATATAATGAGCTCAGTCTCTGCATTAATTGCCACTTAGATCTACTCCTCATTTTGTTCACATCTCTGTCCTCCCCTGTACAGTTGTTATTATTGTGAGTGCTCAGGAAGTCTCCAACCATCTAGCAGCTGTGTAATTTGAGTATAAGTGTTATTACATTTTTTACTTGTACTGTATAACATGAGGTGTTGATTCGTAGGCCTAGTGAGGTTTTTGTGATTCATGAGTTTTTATGTCAGTCATTTTTGATAATATTTTGTGTCTGTAATAATATATCTTGCATTCACTGAGTATTATCTGGTATTCTCATTTTATCAGGGCTGACTTAGATAAATTTACTCTTGCTAATTTCGTATTAATAGAGGCTATTGCAGTTAACCATATATTTAACCTGTTTTTCGCCATTACATTATCCTTATGAGTCCTGAATGTTTTGTTGTTAGTTTGAGCATTAAACTTTAACTTGTACTTTTACCTAACTCTTTTGTTTTGAACCTGGAACTTTGCGGGACAGTTTTCTCTGTTCCGTAACATAAATTTAGTGACCTCTTATCAGGATATTCAGAATTTTATCATAAGGATATTGATTGATATTTTGTGACTGTGATTTATTCACGATGTCTACTATTACTACACTTGATGAAGCCAAAGATTTTTTGTCAAATGTGCAAACAGTATGTGATGTAGAAAACAGAACAAAGAATGAACTGAAGCTTGTTGCTCAACAATTGGGAATTGCTGTTCGCTCCCATCATTCTAAAGATCAAATTGTTGACATGATTAATGAAAGCTTGTTTAATGTAACTCCTCCAAATGAGCAAATGCAGATTGAAATAGCTAAGTTACAGCTAGCTCTGCAGGAGGCTCGTGCTAAGGAGGCTGAATTTCAGGCAAATGCTAAGGAGGCGGAGTCTCAGGCTCGTATTCAGGAGGCTGAATTTCAGCCAAATGCTCGTATTCAGGAGGCACAGGTACAGGCTCAGGCACGAATTGAACTTGCTAGGATTCAGGCAGACCATGAGTATCGCATGAAACAAGGTGGAACTGGATCATCTAGCTCTGATGATTTTGATGTGGCTAAAAATGTTAAACTTGTCCCTCCTTTTAATGAATCTGATTTAACAAAGTATTTTCAGTTGTTTGAGAGGGTAGCTACAGGTTTTAATTGGCCCAAAAAGTATTGGCCAGTACTCCTTCAAACTGTTCTCACCGGTAAAGCTCAAGTAACTTATGCATCTTTGCCTCAGGATCAATCTGATAATTATGATGTAGTTAAGAGCTTGATTCTTAAGGCCTATGAGCTTGTTCCTGAAGCCTATAGAGTAAAATTTAGGACAACTTATAAGCAAGATAAGCAATCCCATGTTGAGTATGCAAAAATGAAAGAAGATCTGTTAGAGCAATGGTTAAATTCTAAGAATGTGGATTCTGATTTTGGTAAATTTAAGCAGATGATTTAGCTGGAGGACTTCAAAAGGAGTATTAATAATGATGTAAGCCTATATCTTGATGAGAGAAGAATAGATAATTTGTCTGATGTTGCAGTTTTAGCTGATGAATATGTTCTCACTCACAAGAGATATTATAAAGAAAAAAAGAGAGCTGAGAGTAAGTACGTTGCCTCTACTCAGAGTACAGGTAACAGGAAAGAGAATAAAGATGATGTTTCTCAGGAAGTAAATACCAGCTTCACCTCTAGATTTCAGAAAAGTAAATGTACTTATTGTAGTAAGCTTGGTCATACTACAGAGAAATGTTTCAGGAGACAGCGTGATGTGAACAAAAAGGAGTCTTTAAATATTCAGTCAATTGGTCTAGTGTCCACCCTTGAGAGTTCCCAGAATTCTTTAACCGAGTTAACTGAACCTGCTTTGAGGGGTAAATTGAATTCTCATGATGGAGCTCCTCTTTTGAGCAGTAACGTGGGTGACACTCTCAAGAGTTCATGTGCTAATTTCCTGTCTGATGGTTTTGTCAGTCCTCTGGACAGTAATGACAGGAAATCAGTTAAAAAATATCGTGATACAGGTGCTTGCCAATCCCTTATGCTGACCAGTGTTCTAGGCTCTAATGTTAATTCCTCTGATGAAACTGTAATCTTACAAGGTGTAGGGAATAATTACTTCTCTGTCCCTCTGTGCAGAGTGAATTTAGAGTCTGGTGTTGTTAATGGTTCCGTTATGGTTGGGTTGGTTGAGACACTCCCAATGTCAGGTGTAACTTTCTTACTTGGAAATGATATTGGTGGAAGTCAAGTGTGTCCAGCTCCTCAGTTGTCTAGTGAGCCAGTGGCTGCGGCCTAGGATTGTGATGTCCCTGATGTGTTCTCTGCATGTGCTGTCACTAGGGCTAAGTCTAAAGTTACAGGTGACTTAGAGGATAATGATGATGATGATGTTATCCTAGCTGACACTTTTCTTGCTAATTTGGACTACTCACCAGACGAGGCAGTACCCCGTAGTGTTGATAATTTGTCTCGTCAAGAGTTGGTTGAGTTGCAGGTTGCTGACCCTGAGTTGAAAGGTATAGCTAACTCTGCTTGCAGTGAAGAAGAGTCAGCTGGTGCTTCTACTTGTTATTATATAAAGTCAGGAGTACTTATGAGGAAGTGGAGACCCCCAACAGCATCGGCCGACTGTGAATGGGAGGTTGTACATCAAGTTGTCATCCCTTGTGTTTGTAGGCAGGAT